>NC_048287.1:17611993-17899493 GCF_009762535.1 Notolabrus celidotus | reverse complement strand
TATGTTTGTGTGTCTGTGTATGTGTGTGTATGTGTGTGTGTGTTTGTGTTTTGAGGTCATCTGAATCACCTGTTTGTGCGTGCGTGTGTGTCTGTGTGTGTGTATGTGTGTGTGTGTGTGTGTGTTTGTGTGTGCATGCGTGCATGCGTGCTTGTGTTTGTCACTCACTGATGTGGTCATCTGAATCACCTGTGTGTGTTTGTGTGTGTGTGTGTGTGCGTGTGTCTTTGTGTCAGTCAGAACTGATGAGGTCATCTGAATCACCTGTGTCTCCAACTGTCATTAACTGTTTCCAACTGTCATTAACTGTTTCCATGGTGATGGGACCAGCTGTGTAACTGCCGTGGGACAGCTGATTAAGAATGGGATTCATGGACTAAATTAGGGTCTACATATGCCAACACTGTGCAATAACCGTAATAGCTATCAGAAAAAGGATCAAACCGTGAGCATCACAAGACTCTGATGAACACACTGATGTGTTTTTCATGTCTGTACAGTCAGAAATGTAGTCAGGGCAGCGAGTTAAGAAAAGTGAAACTTGTGCTGCCCTCCAGAAATATTTAACATTACGGCAGATGGGCGAGTAGAGAGACTTTCTCTGACAGTTGGTGACCTGCTGGCTCAACGGTACAATCTTTTGCTTTGGTTACCTCTTTGACAGAAGCAGGAGAAGACAGGGAACGTTTTGATGTCTTATTTGTGTATGTGGAGTTAATTGTTTGGATTTTATGGCAGTTTGTTTGGAGAATTTCAAAGATCTCATCAGCAGGCCTCACCCTCTGTCTGATGACATCACGTGCTCTGCTGCCATGAACAGTCCGCCATACACACCAATGTTAAAGTTAGAAAAGCAGCAAAAAACTTTATGTCATTTAAGCTGTAAAATATCAAAAACTATAAAAGATACAGAAAAATGTTGAATACAACATTAATAGCTGAAAGATTTGTGAACATTTTAATGCAAAAATGAAGGCTGTAAGTTGAAGTATGCTGAAGCTGTAGAATCTCAAAGTTGAATGAGTGAAAGGCAAATTTGCTGAATTCTCCCATCTGTTTCAATGTTAAAAAAAAGTTAAATAAAGTTGAATAATTCAAAAAGTATAAGGGTTGAATATGTGAAAAGTAATAGCCTGCAAATGGTGAAGAAGCTGAATAGTTGAAAAGTTGAATGGTGAAAATCGGACAAAATTTGAAGGCTGTGAAAGCGGTCACGGAAGTGGAAAAATAATAAAAAGAATAAAGTTGAATAACAATATGTTGAAATGCTGACTCAGCATTTCAACATAATAATAACTAGAAAGGTTGCATTTCCTGAAAGCAAATGCGTTGAAATGCTGAAGCTGAAGGCTGAAAGCTGTGAAACACAGCTGAACATGTGGAAGAGTAGTAGAAGTAATTGAATTAGTGGAAGTAGAAGAATTGGAAGGATTAGAAAATGTAGAAGGAGAGGAAGTTGAAGAAGTTGAAGACGTGGAAAAAGGAGAAGAAGTTGGAGGAGTGGAAAATGTAGAAGTGGAAAAAGGTGAAGGAGTGGAAAAATGTAGAAAAAGGAGAAGAAGTGAAAAAGGAGAAGAAGTGAATAAAGTGGAAAAATGTAGGAAAATGTAGAAAAAGGAGAAAAAGTGAAAAAGGAGAAGAAGTGAATAAAGTGGAAAAATTAAAAAAGACGTTGAAGTGTTAGAAGTATTAGCACCTATAAACTGCTTGACAAACTATGGAAATGTCTTACCTGTGTGTGTGTGTGTGTGTGTGTGTGTGTGTGTGTGTGTGTGTGTGCATGCTTGTGTTTGTCACTCACTGATGAGGTCATCTGAATCACCTGTGTGTGTGTGTGTGTGTGTGTGTGTGTTCATGTGTCTTTGTGTTTGTCACTCACTGATGAAGTCATTTGAATCACCTATGTGTGTATGTGTGTCTGTGTATGTGTGTGTGTGTGTGTGTGTGTGTGTGTGTGTGTGTGTGTGTGTTTGTGTTTTATTATTCACTGATGAGGTCATCTGAATCACTTGTGTGTGTTTGTGTGTGTGTGTGTGTGTGTGTTTGTGTTTGTCACTCACTGAGGAGGTTATCTGAATCACATGTGTGTGCGTGTGTCTTTGTGTCAGTCAGAACTGATGAGGTCATCTGAATCACCTGTGTCTCCAACTGTCATTAACTGTTTCCAACTGTCATTAACTGTTTCCATGGTGATGGGACCAGCTGTGTAACTTCTGTGTGACAGTTGATTTAGAATGGGATTCATGGGGAAAAGTAAGGTCTACATATGCCAACACTATGCGATAACCGTAATAGCTATCAGAAAAAGGATCAAATCGTGAGCATCACAAGACTCTGATGAACACAGTGATGTGTTTTTCATGTCTGTACAGTCAGAAATGTAGTCAGGGCAGCGAGTTAAGAAAAGTGAAACGTGTGCTCCCCTCCAGAAATATTTAACATTACAGTAGATGGCCGAGCAGAGAGACTTTCTCTGACAGTTGGTGACCTGCTGACTCAACGAAATAATATTTTGCTTTTGTTACCCCTTTGACAGAAGCAGGAGAAGACAGGGGACGTTTTGATGTCTTATTTGTGTATGTGGAGTGAATTGTTTGGATTTTATGGCAGTTTGTTTGGAGAATTTCAAAGATCTCATCAGCTGGCCTCACCCTCTGTCTGATGACATCACGTGCTCTGCTGCCATGAACAGTCCGCCATACACACCAATGTTAAAGTTAGAAAAGCAGCAAAAAACTTTATGTCATTTAAGCTGAAAAATATCAAAAACTATAAAAGATACAGAAAAATGTTGAATACAACATTAATAGCTGAAAGATTTGTGAACATTTTAATGCAAAAATGAAGGCTGTAAGTTGAAGTATGCTGAAGCTGTAGAATCTCAAAGTTGAATGAGTGAAAGGCAAATTTGCTGAATTCTCCCATCTGTTTCAATGTTAAAAAAAAGTTTAAAAAAGTTGAATAATTCAAAAAGTATAAGGGTTGAATATGTGAAAAGTAATAGCCTGCAAATGGTGAAGAAGCTGAATAGTTGAAAAGTTGAATGGTGAAAATTGGACAAAATTTGAAGGCTGTGAAAGCGGTCACGGAAGTGGAAAAATAATAAGAATAAAGTTGAATAACAATATGTTGAAATGCTGACTCAGCATTTCAACATAATAAGAATAAAGTTGAATAACAATATGTTGAAATGCTGACTCAGCATTTCAACATAACAATATGTTGAAATGCTGACTCAGCATTTCAACATAATTATGAAGTTTAAGGTTGATGAAGTAAATGTTTAGCCATTATTGACTGTATATTAATATGGGCAGCGCCTCAATCTCCACCCATTGTAAAAACAAGTGAAGCCAAAACCCTGTCTTGATGGGCGCTGACATATTGCACAGGTGACATGGTTTGGAGCCAAAGTACGTGCAAAAAGTGATCTGGCTGGTCAAGCCATAGCTAGATGTCAAGACCCTTCTGCTAAAAAAACACTAATTTTACTTACTTGTACACTGTATCAGTTTGAAGCAGGCCCTAATGGTTATTAGCGCTCAGTGTTGTTGGTGCTTTTTATGTTTCCTCTCTTGCTTTACCTTCTCTCTTCTGTCAATCCAGTTAGAAACTCTTCAGAGCCCACATATGGCAACAGAGCTGTCAGTCATGATGTTACATCCCATCTTTGTAACATCAGATTTGAAGTTAACCTAAACCTCTCCAAAAAAAAAAGGAACACTTGCACGGACATCAGCCAGATAAATGCTTAGACAGAATGTGAAAAAGTTAGTTTGAACTTCTATTTAAATTTTATACTTTGACCCATGTCCCATCTGGTACAATGAGGGAGGATGGCTTTATGCGCTATACTGCCCTGGAGGGGCGCTTAAAGTTTTGGCTTTACCTTGGGGAAGCTGTTGCACTGTCCATGTTTTCATACGGTCTTTGTTACGACCGAAAATGTATGAAAAGTTATCTGATGGATACAAAATACAATTTTGATATCCTTTGTGCTCATTTTGAAATGAATACCTGCAGGACTGACAATAAGCAATATCAAATACAAATTTTACGAACATGAACAGCACAATGAAAACATTGCAAGTGAAAGCTTTCTCAAAACTACACGAGTCAACATCTCAAAATGGGATTCATTATACCGTTCTTTACAAGGTTTCTTATCATCGCCTGACATATGGGTACATTTATATTGACAATCTTAAGAGGTGCAATGTTAGATCTGTGCAGACAGTCACATCCTCTTTGCTTCTTTGTAAGCAGCTTTAAGTCCCTACTGCTCTTTTTGTACCTACGTACACCACAGCTGAGCAGGGGGCTACAGTAATCCTTAAGAGGTTGAGATCTTACTATAAGTAGAGCGAAAAAAAACATGAATTTCCCTGAGTATATGTTGTAGCTTTATCTTTGTTGATGTGTATCTCTATCATCCATCAAGTCAGTTGTAAAAACATATAAAAGATAATCATCCTCTTTGCATGTGATTATAATAAGATCTCAAAAACTAAGCCACATTGGTTACACTGGTAAAAATATAACTATCTGTTCACAAAATATATAAAAAGATAATAATGATGATGACAAAAAATGCTGGTTTAACATGACAAACCCTACATGAGTTGAGATAAAGTTCCACCCTTCATAACCCCATTACTGAATGGAAAAAAAAGGTCTACCCCAACACTGCCCCATTGAACCTTCATGGCCTGATAAACATTCTGTGTTAACACTCATTTTTGTGCAGAAAAATTCAACTATAAGTACAGCTCCTCTTTGAAAAATCTCATTATCAGGTGTTACAGAAAAGCTTAAAATGCATCACATAGGGAGACATACTGAATCTGTTCAGCAAACCCCTTGTGACACACCAGAGCTGTAGATAAAGTGCTTTCCATTTTCCGGCATTCCGGCATGTTAGCTCTAACCCTGCACCATGCCTGTTGCTAGGTTACTTGTTGTCCTGTGTGTGTTGATCTTAACAATGCTGGTCATCAGGAAAATTTTGTTGGGTAATTGGAGCTAAAAATTCTTTAAAAAGGAGAATAGAAAGTGGTTGGATTCTTAAAGTACAATGTGTCTGAATTGCTGAGCATTCAAGGACGCTAAAGCAGAGAAACCTACAGGTGATGTAATTAATGCCAAACAAAGGTCACTTCTTGCTTTGTTAATGATTTCACTGCAGAGGAGTTGTGTATATACAGCAGTTACGGGTTAAAATTTTATATCAACTGTGCATCAAATGCCTTATTGTACATAACAGAGACCTTCGTGAAAAGGCTGTAGAATATAATCCAACCATGCAGCTCCCCTCAACTTCACAAAACTTCCTAGCTCCTTTCTATCCATCAAGTTTTCTTTACACGGCGCTAAATCCAGAAGTTTTGGTTTCTACAGTATCAGGCAGCATTGTTTTCAGTGGAAAAACCCATATAAGACACTATGAACTTCTTCCCTGTATGACACAAATGGCATGGTGTTACTGTTTGAGATTAGCCAGTAATCATTGTGGGGTGGAGCTCCATAGAAAATATGACAATACATCACCTTTTTATATTACGTTGTGTCATTTATCAATTCTTTAATTAAGTGAATTTATATATCAGCTTATTCCTCAGTTCTGTTACCCCCCACCCCTGCTACATTCACATATACACACACACAAACACACACTCCAGCCACGCCTCCTTCAGTTTCCCTTTTCTGTATGTCTCTAATCTTTTCTCAGTGCTCATCAGCAGCACATTCCCCACTGGCACGCCTAAATAACACAACCCTGACTTTGAAGTGTTTCACTCAATATTATGTAATCACAACAGGTGATCAGCCTGGGAACGTGGTTTGTTGATCACGTAATATTACACAGTAACCTAAAATTAAGAACCAGAAGGTCATCTGCAGCACGAGCACATAACTTTCTAAAACAGGGGTATGACAAGGGTCGTATTTAACATGACAAGCACTTCAATCAATGATGCATCGACAGGAGGGATGTACTGAAGGACCTTTCTCTCTCTCTTTCTCTCTCTATGATCACCAGCAGCAGAGTCTATCAGACCCGAGGGGCAGAGAGTGACAGGGGACGGTCCACTTCATTGATGACTGATGGCAATCTTATGCAGATAAAATTAAGAAAAATGTTTAAATGGTCGGCATTGTGCTCGAGCGGCTGAAACGCACTTGGGGCTGCCCACCTACTTATCGTCCATGTGTGGGAAACACTGTTAGAGAACAGATCAGTGGAAAAGGAGGGTTCACTTTTGTGCATTCACAAGGTGGGTAGAGACATAAATCTACATGGTTGCCAATGTTGCTTTGTATATGTGACTTTGAGTATCCAAAAACTCCCATAATCACATCTAGATTTGTCAGGAATATTGTATCAGATTAATTAAAAATTGGATGATTGCTAAGTTCTACTTATTGCTCACACTGAGCTTTGACTTCAGACGTAACAGATTTTACTCTGCCTCTTCCCTTTTCATCTTGGCATTATGAATGGACATGCTTGTACTCCACCGTGTTCATCCCCTCCAATCTCTCCCTCTCCTTTGATGATTTTCTAAGTGTGACCTCATCGTTCACTTCATTAAACTGAAAGCCATCACTTCGACGCCCCTTATTCCAAACACACAGATCCACACATGATCTACATACTCATACATGCACATGCTTAAGAGCTCCTTGTTAATCAGGTGTGGCTGCTGACAACTCCCGGCTTGGAGCTGGATTTACAACCCAAATAACGCCCTGCTTCTTTGCATATGTGTGGTTGTGACTGTGTGATTGAGGGTGTGTTTGTGTCCTGCTCTGATAGTGGAGGGAGGAAAGAGGTAGTGAAAAAGAGGGAATGAGATGTAGATAAATAACCGTTTTAGTTGATTCATTTTTTCCTGCAGGCGGTATGAGACAGAAAAAAGAATAAAGTAGAGCAAGAAATAGACAGAGAGAGGTAGAGAAAGAGAGAGAGAGTTTCAGAGCAGGCAGTACAATACTTAGATTCAGTCCATCTCCCTCAAAATGGCTGCACACCACAGTCCATCACTGCTTTATTAGAGATTACACACCGAACACCTCTGACCACACACGCATACATGCTGCAACAGAGTGCAATAGATTGCATCCAAATCACCACTCTGTGAAAGTAATGGGAACTGGTTGCTGAGGGCCACGTCCGCTTCACTCCCTTAAAAGCCAGGCACCACATCAATATCTCGCCTCTATGTGCAATAACACCACCAGGATTGCTCTCTGACTTGCACTGCTAAATACTCAGAAATTCACATTTTCTGTGTCACCTCAGGCCAAACAAACTTCTATGATCAACATAAAGGAAGTACAAAGATAAATGTCACTTCAACACAGCATCAATGGGAGTTATTTAAGTAAGGAAATAGTAGTAAATTAGTGTTAGTGCATGTAATATGTCAAGCCTTTTGTATTCAATTACCATGTCTGTCATGTAGCAAAACAGGCTTCTGTTTTGACCAAGCTTGGGCTTCAATTATGTAACGTAAATGTCAAAACACATCTGTATCTGCAGCAGACATCAACTGTACTACATTTTGTTTCTTTCTACAATTTTCTTGTCTCGACACACAAGTTTTCCTGTGTCACGTCTGGGAAATCCGACTGTGGTGAAGGGAACTTTTCAGGAATGAAGAAATATGGGGCCATATTTTTATCAATGCAGCTGCCGGGGGACTTACTCGGCACATAAAGTACTATGGTAGCCTCAAACTCCACATGAACAGAAAACAACACAAAAATCTAATTTCACTATCCCCCCTCCCCCCCTCATCTTTTCAATCAGGTGGCATCTGTATCTATCTTTTCAATAACCTGGGGTAACAATCCTAATGCTCTCTGCCATGTGTGAAACTAATCAGGGGAAAAACCTGGAGTGTGTCTGTGAGTGTGTGTTTGGTGTGGGTGTGTCGGCATGCAATTGCCACTGGCACCTTGTTGTAAAGTCAATGATGCTGCCGCTTGTTGTACATGGCCCTCCTTCACACAGACATACACACACTCTGATATACAATCTGTCTATCTCCATACACACCCTGCAAGAAGCATTGCTTGTAGACAGACAGCTGGTGGTGAACAAATATTCTGTCTGTTGTCAATGTGTGGTCATAAATGGCTTTCATGTGTGTCTGTTTGTGGAATCACTTGATCGAGGCCAAAGCAGCCGCCTTCCCGCCCTCCAGCACTGTGGCTTCTGATTGGATATCTCATTAGTCAATTACCTCATTAGTGCATTTCGCAATGAGGGGGTGCGTTCTGACTAAAGTCTGAGCACTTGTCCTTTTTGTTTTGCTTGGATGATTCTCTTCACAAGACTTCTAACAAAATGGGATTCCTTGTTTCGTAGCAGCTGCAGCTAAGCCGTCTCAGTCGTGACCGCTTTCTGCCAGTCCCAGAAGGGCTCAAGTCAAATAGTGGCAATCCACATCCGACAGGGTCTTGTTGCCACCCCGCCGTGAGGATGTTGCCATCCTGCTGCTCTCGAATACAGCTTCTGCATCTATGGGGAGTCCCCATTGTGACAAACATAGTGGATATTTGGATACTGTCACTGGACAATGGCATTTTAACATTCTGGAGTTTGTGAAATCTCTGTGAGGCAACTACCTGAGCTTCTCTTTATCAGCTGTTGGCTTACTTTCCCGTGGGGAGGGTAGATAAATAGAGAAGAAAAACAAAGGAGAGAGAGTAGAAATTGAGCCTGAATTTTAGAGAAGGTGTATAAACACAGATGATATGGGACCCCATGCAGGCCACTGCTCTTCCTGTGTTCCAGTTTTCCACCAGTATGTATTCTCAAGAATAAGGAAGACATTTAACTTTCAAAGGAAATACTGTGATGTCTGATCAGTCGATGAGGAATGGGCGACCAGTCTTAAAAAACCTGAATGCTTCAGCAGATGAGCTTGTTAGTCGTGGAACAGAAGCCATCCAAAACGAACCCATCTGCACCACTCCATGCAATTCCAGTACTTGAACAAGTGCCTGCATGTAAAATGTATCTTCTTGGAATATGTTAATCCATGCACACTTCAAGAAGGCTGCCTTTAGATGAAGATAAGATATTTCACTCCTACTCTTTTGGCATTTTTCAAACACCTTCCAGTGTCACCATCATGAATACAACAAATAAGTCTAAAAATGATGGCTGATGGCATATGTTTTAATCCACCTAGCTCTTAAAATGTACAAGATTACATTAAGCTGAACTAAAGTTCAACATATATATAAGCCTAAAAGATAAGAAGTCTATAAATACAGATTAACACTCTAAAAATATATCTTTGAAGGAAACTTCCCTTGACAGAAGCTCCTAGTACTACTTAGAAATTCTCAAATTATGCACCCATGGTTTCTGTTAACTTTGCTTAACAACAAGTTTAATTTACAATGCATGGTAACAACAAAGAACAGTGCTGCTCTATCTTGTAGGTAACCAATTAATTCCACATTTGCAGGCTGCACTCAGGGGTGGATCCAGGGGCTTGTCAGGGGTGGACATGACCCCCACCTTTCCCCATGTTGGAATTACCTATTAGGGGTGTGTTTCAGCAGGCTGCTAGTAGTCTTCTTTGCATTTTAGTGCAGCTCATATTTGTTTGCTGGCACTTAAAATTTTGACTATGGACAAATGTTTTCTCAGTCTTTAGAGAATTATTGTATGGAATTTTAAATGTTGCACTCTGGTTTGTCACATTTGTGGTAAGAAAATACCCCTCAAAAAGACAGTGCCTGGACCCCTATGGCCAACATAGAAAAAAGTCTGGCTCTGTCCCTCGCTGCATTGTGCACTCTTGTTTTAGAACTCATAGACATGACAAAAACATTAAAGTACATCCACTGCATAGAAGTATTTAAGGATTTGACATGTTCCATTGTGACATTCATAATTACTTCAACAAGTATTATAACAGCTAGGGAAGAAATTGCACATCTATTTAGGGAACATGTCTGCTGTTGGATTTAAGATCCAAAGAGACCATGTGTACCCTCTCACATCATTAAAAACAAAGAGATTGCTGCAATCAATGATGGATGCAAATTAATAGACTTCTGGAAATCTAAATAAGTTATATGTAACCTTGCTTGAACCATTGATGTTGCTCTGCTGGGAACCTACAGGGATAAGATGACAGCTTCATTTCAGTCAGCAACAGTACTTTGAACTAGACACTGATGCCTTTACCTGCTTGCTGCACTGGATCAGGATTAATATGAGGTAGAATAAGTCAAGTATGCAGTGTGAACTTTAGTTTCCCAGGTTTCTAGGACATGCTGGAATACATTATATCTGCCTGCTCACTTTTTGGGGCGCCTGCAAAGAACCATTCAGAAAAGTGGATTACTCATGCAAGTCCCTCCAGCTCGGCCGTCTCATTTCTTCTCATTTTCTGTTTCCCCTGACTCTCTCTCTCTCCCCTCTCACACATACAGTACATTTTCATTTTTTTTTCCCTTTTTGAGGAACAGACATTCGTCCCATCCCCCCCATCTGTCCTCCAACGCCTCCCTTCTCTTACTATCTAGAACTCTCTAGCCTAAATGTTTTACATGTTGTACCTCCCATTTTCCCATATTACTCCCTCCACCACTTTCCCTTTTTTCATCTCCTTCCTTTACATCCTTTCACCTTGCTTTTCCTCTCCTGCTCTCTGCACAAGCTCATTTTGCTTCTCCCTTTTTGTTTTCTTTTTTTTCTTCTTTTCTTCGCATATATATTCTCCTTCCTCCCTCCGCTGCTTTGCTCTTCACACTCTCCTATATCTTTTACCTTACACCCCATCCTCCATCCTCTCCTCTTTAGCTCACACTCTCCCCTCACATGGCCTCCCTCTCTTCCAGACTCTCTCTCTCTCTCTCTCTCTCTCTCTCTCTCTCTCTCTCTCTCTCTCTTCTCTCTCTCTCTCTCTCTCTCTCTCTCAGGACACCAACCTCACACATGGCTTATTGATTTCTGAAAACAACCCTCAGACGTACCGCCAATGTAGGGCCCACAAAATCCGCACACCAGAGGATTTGATGCACACATGCAGCTAGGTACACGCAGACAGACGGTTTGTACAGCATGCCTGCTCCCAAGTCGTGCAGTGAATATTTAGATGATGCCAGAATGATTAACGCCAGGGTTTGTGATGGATAGGAAGAGAGAGGGAGGGAGCAGAAGGGAGAGGAGGATGTGCCTGTAGATGGCAGAAGAGTGCTTTAAGGGAGCGTGTGGGAGCAGATTTCACACACACACACACACACACACACACACACACACACACACACACACACACACACACACACACACACACACACACACACACACACACACACACACACACACAGATTCAGGCACACAAGCACACTAACCATCACATATTCCCATTAAACATCACACAAGCGTATTTATATAGCTACACCTGCAAGGATATTCCTCCGCCTTGCAGAACATCCCTAACAGATTTCAGACAAACACACATAGATTGTCCTACACGACCCTTCAGCAAGAGCACACAAACATAAATAATCACAATCATGCAAATGTTGTAGATAGCGGTGAAGTTGCATTCAGACTGAGAATGAAGGGTCAGGAAGTCAGAGCAACTGTTGCTAATTTATTACTTTGATTATGATGTGGGAATGTAATTGATCATGACTGTTTTCCCAAATGTGGTTACCCAATAACTCTACAATAAGTTCCTGATTTGTAACTTAACTCATACTTCTGGGTATACAGATTTTTAAAATTATGTTGGTAAAACTTACATTCCAACTTGTTCTTCTGGTTGCTTTCATGGCCTGTATAGTGTTGGTGTTTTTATTTGATACTTTATTCCTGCATTTGTTGATTTTTGTGTCGATACCTCAGCTTGGAATTAACTTTAATGAATCTAATGCACTATTGGTATCTGATAAATGTTAACAATAAAGTATAGATTACATGGCAAACCCTGCAAAAGTTAGACTGAAAGGTCCAGCTTTTCTCTGGAAGTCAAGATTATTTTAATAGTTTAGATACTCATTTATATTAATTTAAAGTTCCTGTGAGGCGTTATTCAATGATTATATAACAGACTGAATTTAAAACTGGAGATTCTTTATGACCTACAAAAGCAAACAATAATATTTGCAAAATGTCGTCTGTTTCTTTAGAACTATTTTTGAAGTCTCAAATCGCTTTGGTGGGGTAGGTGTCATAAGAAGTTAATAACAGAACACTGTCTAAAGAGCTTTGTTTAACTGAGTCCATGGTAAAGAGTCTTAATGAGTGATACATTTGACTGTAAAAAGGAAGCAGATGTAATTTATTTGAAAACTTTTATATATTCTCTCACTCGATAGGAGAAAATCGTTTTGTCCACAGGGGGCACCAACATCATCACAAATGTGAATTTGCTTACAGGAGCTTTACAGTGTTATCCTAAAATTACTTGCTCTCTGCATCATTCAAAACTTCTGCATAGCAGATAACCAATGGAGTGGATGGTTACACAGAAGATCAACATCACAAGACAACATTACAATAAATGTAAAGGAACAAATTATACAAATATATACTTGATTCTCTGACTCCCCAATATCCAGCCTCTCTCATTAATGTAATATCTTCAAATGCCTTTGCTCTCTAGAGGCTGAATTTATGACATCTTCATTTTTAGTGATATTAAAGTAGTTTTTAGAAATTAAAACTCACCCTTTTTACAAAAAGCTACATCTGATTATCCAGAACTATGCCTATTATTGCTCCAAGCTTGCCTATGGCCTCAAGATCAAGGACTCATCATCATATTGAGTCAGAACACAGCACGTTCTTAACCTTGAAGGAAAACCACATGCCAAGAAACAAGACACCCATGGTGGTAAATAGGTTCTGATATGAAGGTTTCCTCGGAGGGTAAATGAAAAATGGATGTATGTGAAAAACTGATCCACCAACAGATGCCCATTTTTTTTGTCTCTTCTAGAGTAAAGCTGTAATGAGTTTGGGAGTTTTATGGCTGTAAAACCAACTTTATTGCTGTTTTTAGTACAGGGAAAACCATATATATTCCACATTTCATCAACTTTAACCATGATCTTGTCAGCTGGCAAACTAAAACTAAAAAATATACTCTATAGTGTTACAATGAATGCATTTTCAAGTATTTCTAGAATACGAATAAAGTATCCCATAGCATTTTTCCTTTTTAAAATGATGGACTTCAGAGCAGTTTTTTCATTTTTCTTTAAAAAATACAATTCTGTGCACCCTTTAGGAAATTAAAGCCTTTGTATTTTTGAGAGGATAAAAGAAGTAAGTGTCTGTCTGACTGACGATAAGAAAAAGGAAATAGGGCAATTACAACAATTTAATTGATATTACTTTCAATAAAACTGAAATATGTGGTAATATTTTGAGTTGGAGGTGAGAGAAGACAAGCGTCTTTATTGCCTCCCTTATTGCTGCCTGCAGATTTTAGATGTGATTTAATTTAACTGAATAAAAAATCCACATCCTGATTATATTACAAGTACAAGTGCTAGAAGAGTAATAACTAAGAAATGTATATATCACAAAATATGATATTTAGGGTACAATGAATGTATAGGAACTGTGAACGTCACATGTATTGTTAATATGGTAATCAGTCTTGACTTTTTAAATTAATTTACACATTTGCCCTTTGGACTCTGGTAATATCACATTTAGAACAGTTGCACTTCCAATGAGCATACAGTTGAATTGAACAAACACATGTATTGGCTCGAAAATCAATTAGATGCTATCAAGAACTCAACAGTGTCAGTTCACAGGTCTGATAGATCTGCTTAAGTGTCAGCGTCTTTCACCAAATCCCAAACTGGTCCTTGTATTGATTTCATCTCATGAGGACAAGTAGAGCAATGAGTAATGACCTGTGGGGAGCCATTATTGGTTTGTCTGTCCATGTGACGATTGGACAACGCTCACCACATCATGTTTCTCTGCTAAAGGGCTGTTTCCCCCTATTTGATTTCCTTTAAGTTGTAGTTTGTCTTGGAGATACATATTTCGGTTTTGTTGCCTTGTTCTGTTTGCTTGGACACAATTGGCTTAAGTTTTGGCAAGTTCACATTTATCGGTGCAAGTGGACTTCCCAGTATTTCGGCTATTTTGACGCCGTAATCAGAAATAGAGCAGAGTATCATCTGCGTAACATGATGCCAAAAACAGCATCTTATAGCAATAGCCTCCTTTAAACGGCGTCTTTTTTATGTTACTATTTTAAGCCAAAAGCACGTGAATGGAAACAGGAGCTTACGAGCAGCACTTGAATGCAGCATCTCAGTACCGGCTGGGAGAAGGAAGAGACGCACCAGCCGCTACACCGGGAGAAGAGAGCTCAGTGTACCAGGCAGAGGGGATGATACATGTCTCCTCTGCTTTCTGACAACAAGAAGGATTGTCGTATTTTCTTTTTTCCTCGTTGGACTTTATGTAGAACTAAAACAGGACGTTTCATTAGTTAAAAGATGAAGTTCTAGTGTGGCGTGTTTGGTAAGCAGATTTAAAACAGGAATGACTGATTTTGTGGCTCATGTGAAAAAGAAGTGAAATGAACGAGAGATTTATGAGAGTGGGTGATTCATTTTCTCTTCTTCCAGGAGGGGTGAAGATGCTACATTTTCTTTGTCGTTGTTTGTGAGAGGAAAGGAGGAAAGAGAAGAGGAAGGTTTGACAGACGCACGAGTCGAGAGACGGAGAAGAGGAGGGTTATCCGGCCAGAGTGAGATACAGAACAGATTCCCCTGTTCATTTTTGAGGCGCCAAGAGGGAACGGAAACAGGAGAAGAGGGGATATTTTTTTTTAGAGAGGAAGAAGAAGAGACGCATAACGACATAAGAGGAGAGGGTTATTAGAAGAGGGAAAAAAGGCTGTATAGACAGAGGGGGGATTTTCAAAATGAAAAAGGTATGCAGCCCGTTGAAAGTGTGGATTTCAAGCTCTCCCTCCCTCTTCATCAATCTTTTGCAAGGGAACGGGACGGAATAGAAAATAATTGACGGCAAGCATCGCTAAAACCCAGTGGAGAGTGGATTTAAAAGACAGAGAGACAACCTGTGAGCCCCCCCCCCCCCCCTGTGTATCTGCTTTTCTCTCTGAGGATGTTGACTGAAGTCATATTTCGGATATGAAGGATTTATCTAGTCTATGTTAGAAGGAGGAGGCGAAGAAACCGCACGCGTCTCCCCCTTTCTCTCTCTATCCCTTCCCTTCTCTCTCTCTCTCTCTCTCTCTCTCTCTCTCTCTCTCTCTCTCCCCCCTCTCTCTCTCTTCCTCCGTTTTCTGGATGTGAAGCAGCATGCGGCCCGGTGAGAGCTTAGAGGGCTCGCGCTCGGCTCGCGGAAGATGTATCGATGCTAATATTGTCACTAATAGCGGCACGGAAAGCGGTCTCGCGCACCCCGAGTCGGATAAGGGGAGGATGAAGAGGGGTACGACGAAGAGGAGGATGAACGAAAGAATGACGGACAGAGGAATGACGGTGCTGCGCTGTTTTCTGTGGAGTCTCGTTCTCTGCTCGCTCTCCTCACGCGCACAAGGTAAGAGGATGCGACACGCGCACATACACATACGTAGGCTACATGCAGTGACATAAACGCCCTCACTCACGCGCGCACAATCAACGGCTTGACTGTGTGCCGGAGTTTTTTTTTTTTTACTACTGCAGTCATGAGAAAGACGCTGCTTTTTCTGTATTGGGAGGAGGACTGAAGTGTGTGTCAAGGTGTCTACGTGCGTGTGAGAGTGTCTGTGAGGTGTCTGTGTTTGTGTGAGTGTGTTTCACGTGCGCGTGGGCGCGTGAGGTACGTGCATGGTTGTATGGTGTGTTGCGGAGGAAGAGCGGATAAATAGAAATTGGCTTACAGGGAGGATGGATGCAACCGGCAACAGCCTCTTTCCCTCTTCCCTCATTTATGCTTTGCTTCAGTTTGCTCTCTCTCTCTCTCTCTCTCTCTCTCTCTCTCTCTCTCTCTCTCTCTCTCTCTCCCTCCTTCTCTTCAATACAGCCATTGAGCCGGTAGCCAATAAATATTCTTGCGGTAGCTCTTGGGCTGTGGCAGTGAACGTGAGCTGCTTATACCAAAGTGTATTCAGGAGTGTGTGTGTGTGTGTGTGTGTGTGTGTGTGTGTGTGTGTGTGTGTGTGTGTGTGTGTGTGTGTGTGTGTGAACGTGAGTTGTTTACAGTGATGAGGCCTGAGCCTTACACAGCGTTTTATATCCAAATATCTACCACACATACGCACATGTGTTCATTTTCTTCTGTGTGTCACTGGAAAGATGTCATGGGACGGTGGTGTCTCCCCCTCTTTCACACACACAGTCACCCTCCTCTTCCTTTTTTCGCTCTCCTACTCACTCTGCCCTTCTCTCTGTGTCTGTCTTCTTGCCTTCTTGAGTAAAATAGAGTGTTAAAATATTCACAGTATAGCACACTCACTCCTGCTGTCTCCGTCTGTGTCTTCGTCTTCCCTTGCTTCCCATATTTCTCTCTTGCTCTCTCTCTTCAGAAATGCTGTAGGAACACACAAACACACAAACACACATGCACACTGGCACACACACACAATAAGGCATATACACTCATGCAAACACACTCACTGAGACTTAGTTTTGAAACTATGTGACCAATCATCAGTGAATCTGGAGAACAGAAAGAGAAATTAGGATGGAGATAAGGCTGGAGAGAGGAGAGGAAGGGAGGGAAAGTGAGTTGAGTGACAGAAAAGGAGAGAAATGTTGCACTAGAAAGAGGCTGAACAAGCTGAGACACACGAGCAGGAAGAGGTCTCTAACTAAACATCCGCCAAGGTCTATGAGCTTCTGACAACACCAAGCCTGGGTGAATTTGTCAGAAACAATGTGGGTTTAGGTTTGATGAGCAGAAAGATGGAGTCTGAGTTTGAAAATTGTGCATTAGGGTGGAGGAAACCTCAAAAGCCAACTAGTGTGGAAGCTATTGAGAACCATTTGTCATTGTCACTGTGAAGTCTGCATGATCCTCCAGTGTAGGGGAGATCCTGTGTAGGCTGACAGAGCAGAAATGCTATGGATTTCTACAGTGATTAAACAAATCGACAGCAGGGAACGTCTAGACACTTGGCTTTGCACTATCCCGTAGTTTCACTTTACAACAAGGCCATTTCTGCAGCTTATTTTGAAAAGCTTCTCCATGGTTCATGCTGGTGGACAGATGAGAGATTGTGATTTGTAGGGTTTCCACTGAACAAAGACAAGAAAAGTGGGATTTCCTCAGGCACAACATATCTCATTTAAAACCCTTTGGAGCACTGATCCTGGCACTGATCTCCTCATGGCTGTCTGAGACAAATCATAGCATCAGATATGTAAAAACTGGGAGCTGGCTGAGATAAGGTTTAGGAAGAAATCAAGTTCCCGAGATGAATAAAATGTCAGAGGTAGAAGTTGGCAAAGCAAGAAAGTAGGGAAGTAAAACTTTTTTTTCTTAAGCAGGAAGGCTGAACCAAAAGGTAAATAAATGTGTAATTAAATGTCGTCTTGATCAATGCTGACATTTTGGGGACTAAGGCTTTGAAGGCAGGAAAATTACAAAACAGCCACCAGCCAAATGCTGCTACCCCTTGGCTGGTGGCTGGTGGATTAGTTTACGCTACCGATCACTGGCAGGAAACTAATCATTGTGAGGTCCTGCAGAGGTAAAGTAATGAAAGAGATGGTAACAGATTCATATGCAGGTATAGAGTCAGTGGAGGAAACACTTAAATATGCCTGATAAATAGGGTACCATTTCAAAAGAATCCTCTTGTCATGATTTTGGGATTTATTTAAGACGTTCATCAAGTTTTTGTGCTTTAAAATGTGAGCTCTCCTTGGATGTCGTGTTACCCATTCTCTATATTTTCAAATTCCTAGTGAGAATGTAACTTAAGAAACATAATCTTGAATTTCATGTCAACAAATTCCCCCCCAAATGAAGTTCTCCTGGAGTCAGACGTTAAAAAAATTGCAGCACTTGTACCCAGCTCTTCCTCTCTCCCCCTGATCCCCTCCTCTCCGTTTCATCTCTTCTCCTCCTCCTCCTCCCCGCTGCTCTGCTCTGCTCAGCTTAACTCCACCTCTCCTCTCTCTTCCCCTCTCCTGTCTCCCTGCCCCTCTGCTTTCCCTCTCTTCTGCCTCGGCTCTCATATGTCTCCTCTCTTTCCTTTTGCGTCTGTCAGATTTGTCCCCGTGGCTTGCAGAGGCTTAATTTACTCACCAAACATACCAAATCGCAACATGCACACAAGGGAGAAAAAAAAAATAGAAGACCCACGCACATTTTTCATTTTTTTTCTCACCATCTCCCAGACTATAAATATGTCCTGGCTTCCACTCAGCCTGTCAGAATCCAAACTGGCAACCTGCACTTTTGAAAACAAACCTACGTCAGAGCTTCTCTTCAACATGAACCTCTTTCTCAGAGCTTTACCAACAGAAAGGATTCCATTAACACTCAATCAAAGCACTTACACTGATCAATCACAGTACTAATCATTAATTAGGCAACCAGGTAATCTATTTCTGGTTATCTTTGTGGTGAAGAATCCTAACTGGTTCTCCTGAGAGCCAGTCTCCAGCATGAGACCAAGCAATTAACCCAAAAGGCTAAAAATAGATTATTTCATTTATATTGGAGAGGCATGGAAATGTAGCGCTTTGTTCTTGCAACATGGCTAAATTGAAATGAATCAGTCTGCCCCCCTATAGCATCCAGTAATTTAATGGTGGTCATCAATGTTAAATTGGACAGGCTGTCGTGGGTAGTGAAGTGGTCCTCCAACCAGGTTTTATAACCCATCACAGGATATCACAGATTGATTGGTGCAGACTACAGCTCTGATGCTCATTATAAGGCATTGATGGATGCTGTCCATTAATATGCCACTGCTAATAATTTACCTCTATTAATTATTGGTTGAGTGTTTTCGTAATCATTCTTCATTGTCAATTTTGGATTAGAGTATACACACAATTGAAAACAAGGCGTATTGTTGAGCCTGGAAGCTAAAAATGATGACAAAAACAGTGTCATAAAAAGCTGTTTGTGTGTCTTTGATTAATATTCACATATATGCCTTTGCTCTATTAGTACACGGCGCGCACCCAGAGAAAAGACAAGCACGCTCACGCTGAACATCAACGCAACACATACTCTCTAACACACATTTAATCCTGTGGCTTATGGCTGCCTTCTCAGGGAAGGGAGACGCGTCCGTCGCAGTCAGCCTCTTGATCATATAAATACTTTTAACTTACCGAGCCAGAGAGAGGAAGAGAGGAAGGGAGGGGGCGGATGAGGGGAGGCGAAACTGAGAAGGAGAAGAAGGGTGGGGTGAGAGAAAGGCATGAAATAAGTGTGCAGTAGCAGTTAGCATTTTGAATTTGGGCTAAGTTCATCCCCAAGCTTTGATATCAACAGTGTCTCACCTTTGTCCTCTCATCCTCTCCGAGTCTTTCATCCAAACCTCAACGCTTTTGTCTCTGTGTTTTTATACATTATGTTTTTCATTTTGCACCGCTGCGTCCTCAACTCCATTCTCCCCTTTTTGCACCTCTTGACTTCCCTTTACATAATCCTCTCCTCTATTCAACAAATTTGTTATTGTGTCTTTGTTGTCTTTCCCCTCTCCTCTCCACCTTTTTCACTTCCAACACTTTGTACCAACCCCAGTAGTGGTGTGACGTAACGTAGTTAGGGTGGAAATGTAAAGATATACGCTTTGACAACAGGGACCAGAGATCAAATGCCAGGTCATACTTCAAGCTAGTGTTGACATTCTCATTATTTAACCCACATCAAAGTCTTTCTGTGACCTCAGTCTGTTGGCTTAATGCAACCTTGTTACTTAAATGCCATCTGCAGAGACTTGATCCAACACTGTCAATTATTTAATATGTATATCTTCATCATGTTAGATATGAATTTACAGTATTTGGGAATGTCAAATTACACGTAATTTCAACCTGTTGTGATTCTTTCAATAATGGTTTCCCACAACCTGATTATGAGTGTGTGTTGTTTCCTATTTTAAATGAATCTGAAGCCTTTCCATCATTGGAGAGAATGGTGCTTAAGTGAGTAAGTGTTCTCACTCTTAAGCCTTTATCAGTTGAATTGGTGCTCTCTCTACCTCCTTTTTCTCACATTATGCCTCTAAAGTACTTTAATGTTAGTGCAGTAATTGCACTGGAAACTCCCCTAATGAGTAGTGAGCAAGTAGGTGCTTTGTTGCGTTTATTAATATTCTTGATATTTAGCTGCTCCACACTCACCTTTTTCCCCCTCTCCATCCATCTGCCTCTGCCTCTAATCACCCATTTTTCTTTGCTCCCGCTCCTCCCACTGACATTCAACCACAGTGAATTCGAATCACCACCTTCACTACATCCTGCATCCGCTGACTCCCCTTCTCTCCTTCCTTTTTCCCCCACCATCCATTAGTCGTGCCTGTCCCTTCTCCTTTCCTTCCACCTCTATCCTTAGCTTTAGATTCTTATTAGCTTTATTCTTAGATTCGTTTGAAGTGTTGATTGAAATAGAAGGAAACTCATAGGAAGCAGCCTCTTACATCCCTCACTGTTGTCTCTCTCAGCCAACAGACAGGGTACACATTCAATTCCTGCAAAGAGTGCCATCCAAATGGTGTTTTTAAATCACCAGAGAGTGCCAAATGTACTCATGTATTTCCGATTTGTGTTTGCCTTTGCTATGATTTTAGAAATCTCAGCTTTCACATATTGAGCAGGCTGCTTAATTGAAAGAAGAGATAATTCTGTCATGCAAATTGGAATAAAGACAGAGACAGCACTCTGGTTAGCTGTCCCAGCTGTTCTAGGGCCACGGTAGATCCTTAGCTGCTTTTTATATACGGATGCCTTTTTTTCTCCTCTGAGGTCTTGAGCAAATCTGCATTTACAGACTGGTGTCATGAGGGTTATTTTTAATCATGATTAACTGCAATTGAATACAAAGGCTTGTTGAAATCCTGAAGGAGCTATTGGAAAAGCCTGTATGTGGGGCGTCATTGGCCTAACGGTCTAAGCACACGCCCCACATACAGAGGCTACAGTTCTCATCGCAGAGGTCACAGGTTTGATTGCAGCCTCGACCATTTACTGTATGTCATCCCTCTCTCTCTGTGCCCCACATTTCCTGTCTCCCTTCAGCTGTCCTGTCAATTAAAGGGGAAAATGCCCTAAAATATAACTTTAAAAAACGAAAAAGAGGAAAAGTCAGCACTGCACCGGATTGTGAAGTAAGGTTGGAATTCTAAGATGCCTTTGGTATCTGCCTTAATGAATTTTGTCATAGGAACTACTTTTAACCATGATTCCTTTAAGCAATCAAATGCAAATTAAATGCATTGCTTCAATCAATCCAAATATGAAACAAGATTCTAATTAAAGGGCCAGCAAACTGGGAGAATCAGCTGTGTTCTCAATTACTCAGAAGGTGACCTTATGGAGATATGAGGTTTTCTGAGGAGCATTGTATTTCAACCACACACACACACACACACACACACACACACACACACACACACACACACACACACACACAAACACAAATACTCACAAAAAACGTGCACACACAATCTGTCAGTCTTCCACAGGCTCTTCATTATTTCAAAGATGATAAGAAGTAGACATGACATGAACATGTTGAGCAGGCAAGCACACACACAGACACACATACCAAGCACACAAACTAATAAATACACAAAAATATGTTGGGCACACAAAGACGGCATGTGTTACCCTGAGGGTGTGACCACAGACACGCAATTATACAAGCATGAAAACACACAAGAACAGGGATGGGAGACGGACACACACACTCACACACACACACACACACACACACACACACACACACACACACACACACACACACAGATTCCCTCTAATGCGATATGTGAAAGGCAGATGAGAAATTAACAAAGACAGACAGTCACATATCCAGCTGGTGCTCCCTGTTGGTGTGTGTGTGTGTGTGTTGGCGCCTCTGTGTGTGTGAATCGAACGTTCTAATCTATGTAAAGAAACCTGCAACTTGGTCAGTATAGGAAGAGATGCTTCATATAAGATAAAGGCTGGAAGTAAATTGGGGAATAGCCTATATAGAAATCATTCAATAGAGATGGATTGACACATAAACAGCACTGTCGGTCAAAGGTTCGATCCCCAGTGACAGCCAGAGTCTGTCCCTGTCACCCTGTCCTTGAAGATACTGATGCCCTTAATGACTGCATGCTCTGGGGGGGATACATAACAGTGGCTGACAGGAAATTCCAAGCAGACCAACAGCACAACACATGGGAACTGAATTGACTCAAATGATTCACAACGGAGGAAGAACAATGTCTTATTGCAAGGATAAGAGTATAATTACATAAAAATCTGTATTCAACACAAAAGCTCTGCAAACCACATTTTGTCAATGTCATGCTGACTCAAGATTAAGTTGAGCACTACTTAAATTTGCTGGAAGTCTTGACACATTTCCTGCAGTTTGCACCTATTTCAGTAATTTGGCTGTCATGGTCTTCAATTGCTTTAATGTTACTCAAAGTAGTGAGAAAAAACTACAAAAAAGCATACCATTCTTTTAGTCCCATATAAGAAAGCTGAAAACTACAGTGAATTAGTATACTTCCTATTATTGACTGTTCAAATATAAGCCCTTAAAAATCCACAACAGCCTTCTATTTGTGTACAGTAGTAAGCCTCGAGACAGTATTCAAAATAAGCCCCATCTAAAACTTGAATATTTTGAATTAAAGCTCCTCTGAGGAACTTAAAATCTGTGTGGATTTTTGTGCCCCCCTTTAGACATAGCAGTACACAGAGGGGGTATCAAACGTATCACTCCATTAGAATCTTTGCCTTGGAAATGTGAACAGTCTGTTTTTCTGCAGCGTTTTGTAACTTACTTTGACGCCTACACCACAAGCGACAACCTCCGGCCGCAAGAATTAAAGCCAGTAAGTGTTAAAAACTGCAGTTCCTCGAGTGTCCGCTTGAGGCTGGCTCTGGAAGTACCGGAAACCCCATACACACCAGTTCAAAGGAGTCGATCTTTACAGCAGAAATAAACATGTTTACAGCCTAGTACAAAAAAACAAGTGTAGTCTGAATAGCTCATTTCTTGATCGGCACACTGTACGGGGGGTGAATTTTTTTCAGAACTTCAGAAGCACAGCTGACTTGATTGACAGTCGGAAACATTAGCTGTTGGCTAGGAGGCTCAAAGCCCGCCTCTTTACTTCACACTAACTCGACAGCAGTTAGGTTGACTTTAGCATATCCAATATGGCTCCTGCCGATGATTGGCTTCAAAACAGCGCTTCAGAAACAGATAGGTGACGTCACAGATACTACGTCCATTACGTCTACAGTCTATGCTACACCCCCAGCAGCAATTTAAGGCATTAAAAATGACAATATAGGACTAGTCTATATGTACGCCACAAGTCTTTCTTGCTTTTGTAGCTCATATAGAGGCATTGGTATTGATTTTGATCGGCTAAAACCAGTACACAAGTCTTTCTCCAAACCAACAACATGGCTTTAGGATTTAAGTGTGGTTTTGCAATACCTGCCTTAAGAGTTAGGAATACCACATTTTGAAACCTAATTGTGAATAAAAACACATTTTTGATGCATGTTTGCAGAAAATGTCAGAGGAGACTGTCAAAACCTGGCTCACTCTTCACCAGATAATTAAAACTCACTCTCAAAACACCTGTTAAATTAACATTACTGCAATCTGTTTTCACACAGAATCCATCATTCATTAGTCATTATATATCATATCTTGGTCTCCAATCTGCTATGATACCTATGTAAGCTCCTAATGAATGGATCCAGGGCATGTCTAGCAGCAGAAGTATGAACATAATGCACCAGCAGTGTCAATCTTTTCTCATGAAGATGATGTAAGGTGAGAACTGAAATGACATGCAATGTGTAGATTGTGATTTGTAATAGTTCATTGCATTGTTCTATATTCAGATTTTCATATTCAGATCCCTTATTACCCAATTCAACAAACTCTCAGTTTCTCTATCTGGTGTCACTTGACACATTCACAGATACAACTTTTAATACTTTCTGCTTCCCCGCTCTGCTTGTTATATCTTATTTTATTCAGAGGTCTTTGTCAATTGTTGCAATGATTTTATGGATATCAGATAGCTGGAACCAGATTGTTGCTATGGTGACCGTGTGAGCATTAGAATACATTTCAGTAGTGAATCACATCTGCCAAAAATCTGATGGAGGTGACCAAAATTCCTGGCATCACTTAAGCTGTCTCTTATATCTGATATAACAGAATAAAACATATAATATAAACTCTCTGTAATAAGATTGATTCAGAACATGCTGTCATGTTGTATGAAGTACACTATTAGATGTGATTAGTTTGTGTAGGCTATTTTAAGTACTGCTGATATAGATTCAAGCTCATTTTTTGAGAGAATAAAGGACTGTATTTGGTTTGCTAGGATATATTCATCATATAACAGACAAATGTTTATTATGCTGCTCCTAATATGAGAGGAAAAAAAACTGTATTTCTGGCACAACTAAGTGTGAAGGGAGAGAAGAACAGAAAACAGCGGGTGTGTTTGTGTATGTGTGTTTTTGTATGTGTGTGTGTGTTTGGACCTGGTGTGTTATGACAGGTATGCCCATGTGCCCCAAACCCTCAGAAACATGGCTGTCAGCAGACATGACACACACACACACACACACACACACACACACACACACACACACACACACACACACACACATATGCACCGTACTATCTGAACACACACTCAATCCCCACCAGTTCTCACCTCATGCTGTTATTCTAGTGAGGATAGTCTATTGTTTAATATGCTTTTAGAATTATTTTCCAGTTTTGTTATGACATTTCATGACATATTTGTGTCTCAGCACGTAGAAAAGTATTTGTATTATTATTATTATTTTTTTATATACTCTTGCAGTCTTGCCTCCTGTGGTCCTGTTGCTTAGGAGTCTCAGAGCTCTGCAGGTGATGCATTTCCTTTCTGGGTGATGATGCATTTCCTGTCTGAGTCTCACGCCGTAGGAGCTTTTTTTTTTATATTGTTCATTCTGTCCATGATTGTGTGTTTGTGTGTGTGTGTGTGTGTGTGTGTGTGTGTGTGTGTGTGTGTGTGTGTGTGTGTGTGTGTGTGTGTGTGTGTGTGTGTGTGTGTGTGTGTGTGTTTCCTTGCACAGTTTGCTTTTCTTTATGTGTGTGTGTGTGCACATGCATGTGTTTGTCTTTGCCTGCTTCATTCCCAGAGAAGACTCATTTCCCCAGCAGGCCCTGTCAGCCTGTTTCTGCGTGCACTCAGTTCACAGCTGGAGGCGACTGCTGTCACCTGCTTACCTAACTCTTCTTCCCCCATTTTCTCTTTCTTTTATTTTCTCTCCTCCTTTCCTTTCTCTTTTCTTCTTTTCTCTCATCAGTTTTCTATTGTCCACTTACCATCAATTCTGTCTTCCTATTGTTGAACTTTTCACCCCTTATCCCGCTCACTGTTTCATTTTGGGAGCACTCTTTACCAAAATATTAAATGTGATGACGAACTGGTCCTCTCTACTGTGCAATAATCTCACTGCAAATAGACACTGCAGTCATACAATTGCACTTAGAGTCCAAAAGTCCTATTTATACACCCCTATTTAGTGCAAGTCGCCACTTAAATTGCTGTTTTAAAAAGCTTTCATGCTTGGGTGGCCACCAACATGGCTCTAAAAGGAGGACACCTCTGCAGGGCAGGCGGGGATGGTAACCAAGATGGCTATAGTCACGGCCAATGTCTGTGTTTGAATGTGTAAACTATACAGACACACATATACTACAAAATTGACTCGGAGGCACAGATTTAGCCTCTGCGTAAGGACACAAACGAACCAGAGACAAATCAGAGCAGACTTAAATTTCATGTGTGTGTAGATGAAGAAACAGACATGAATCAAATGTATCTAATTTACAAAGACAGTAAGTTTTTAATGTTAATTATCTTGTGTCTGTGCTAAGTTTGTCTTCACTTTTACAAAGTGCATCCCAGGTGACGATATGCAGCCTCTGTCCAGCTTGCAGACAATGTCTCAGCAGGGCATTGCAGTGGACAAAAGTAATCGTTCTGATCTTTGACTCTGGCCGTCTGTCTCTCCCACACCCCGACCCTGTCCTGCTCTCCCTCTCTCTCTCCCTCTCTCTCTAACAATCCTTTTCTTCCTTTTGCACTCAGGGTCAGTGGGTCAGACAGAGAGCAGATGCTTAGCCACATGGCCGCAACCAAACCTGACATAACAACACGCGTACTCCCATTCTGTCATTTCCCCTTGTTAAAACGTGGCGGTCTGTCTGGGAGATATTTGTCATCTGTGTTATTGTTCCATCTTGGAGTTTTTTTTGTGACGCTGACAGAAAGGCAGTGGAGACTGCTAGAACAAAAGCTGGATTTCACGCAATGTAATCCAATTTGACTGATGTAATTGCTATATCAGAGGTCTGTGTTTGAAATTTAGATGTTTACTGGTGGCGAAATTGCTGGTAGAGCTCCAGCTGAAATTCAGACCAAGGTCGAAATCAAATGGTTATATATTGAGTGTCGATTGATTATAGCTGGTCTGAATTCTCTTTTGATAATCTTTTCAACCGGCAGCTAAATTATAATCTGTCCTTATTGCCTGAACAACTCTTATATTCTTATAGTTGAAGGTAGGGATGAGAAAGAAATTACTCGAAACACACATTTTTGTTATCAATTTTCCGTCACGTGGAACAAACATCATTTGGTCTCATATTACACTCATCTATCAGGGAGGTGTTTTAAGTTTAAAGCATGTTTGGATATGAATCAGCTGTTAAAGGTGTTGCGCACAGCGGAGACGCTCAGCTGGCGGCTGCGGCTGTGCGTCAGGTCTCCACGTGCGCTTTTTAAAAGAGGATCAATACAAAACTGCTGCCAACAACGAGACGGACATAAAGGTTGACAACTTTAAACAGAACATTTCCCACCTTTGGATACAAAGGTGACAGACAGGTGGGAAATTCAGGTACGCTACGTTTACAGACCAGCAACATCAGAGCCGTCTGAGCTTTTCTCCAGCGGGACTAATTATGACCCGGTTGCGCTCCCGGCTGACACCTGATCAAATACACCTGTTTATTTTCTCAATAAGAACGAGTAGACAGAAAACTGGACTCTGAGAGTCTGAAGTACTTTTCTGTTAGTAGTCTCAGCCTTCACTTTATAAGATTATATCCTAGGAGAATATTTTAATGAGCCTGATCGTTGATAATCTGCGTGTCAAACATGTGCCCGTATTCAATCCCATCAGTTATATGCATTTTGTTGCTGTAAAAAATAAAATTTAGGGGGAAAACAACCTATTTGCATTGTTTTTGACGTAAGAATAATAATGTTTTTTTTTATCAATTAATCGATAATTGATCGTTAACATTTCCAAAAATAGATCACGGAAAATACTTAAAATGTACATCCCTAGTTGAAGGAGTAAACACTATCTGCAGTGTTTTTCATTCTGTTTTCATCTTGTTTTTGCTTTGGCAGTGATTTTCCATTGTCCAACTTTTGGATATGCACTTTGATTTGATTGAATAACCACGGCCATCAACCTTAACAAACTTTTTTCCTGTTATGTAAAACTTAATCACCATATTTTGTGATTATGTAAGGGCATGTTTCTTCCACTGGCAGAGTAAATTGTAGATAATGGTCAAGCTGAAAGATGTCTTCCTTGTTTGGCAAGCTTCCTGTGATAGACTTTATTTTGTAGTAGGAATCTTAATTTAGATCTTAAGTGGCATCACAAAGTGCAGTTTGACTTAAAGGACATTCAGTATAATGGTATCTCCATTTTGTTGCCAATAAACGAACAAAACTTTGAGTGGGAATTTTCTCTCCTGTGTGTTCCTATACATTTGTTTGAGTTAAATTGCCTTTAGTGTCCTCCATTTTCAATTTGATATATAATGTTTCAAAAACATAAGGGATACAAATCTAATATAAGAATTAGCGAATTAAAGATAACAATATGTGGAGGTAATATACAGTAAGCAGGTGGTTATGCAAATAAGAATCCTGCCAGGGTGAGCAGGACCCTGATGTGGGACTTTGCAGTTGATATACCTTTAAACATAAAAGGAGCAACTTGTAACTTAACCCTCTTGTTGCCAAACCGTCGCTGCTGACAGGATTTGACATGCGTACTCTCAAAACCGTAACTCCTGAACCGTTTAAGATATCTAGAAAATTCAAAAACCACCAGAAAGTGGGGAAATAGACCTTTGTGCCCATATAGTTGTCATTACGGTAGCCTCTAGGACTTCAGCATTATGACCGTTATTAACTGTTATTATTGTGTAGGGATGCAATCGGATAATTTTTCGAATAAGGAAAAAAATAAAGAAAAAAAGAAATAAGACAAGACAAATATAACTTTGTACTCAATTTATTTTGTAAAACACTTGTAAACTTTTGCCCACTAAATAAAAACAACATTCAACTCAAAATTCACTGCATGTGCAAAGCACCCTATCTGTGGGCCCAGTCCTGCCTCATTCACTGCATTTGTTTGGTTTTTAGCATTATCTGTTGTGACTGGGATATTATTATTGGGTCCCCCGAGCTTCCACTCAGCCACTGCTTCAGTCAGTACCTGCGCCAGAATTGTGCTTGTATGACTTTCATAGAGGGGGCGTGTCTGCAGCACGGGGCTCCTCATCTCCCACTCCGCTGTGATGAAATGAGCAGTCATAGTAATGTAGCTTTCCGTTGCCCTGGAAGTCCACCCGTCTGTGGTGAGCGCAACAGATGATACCCGGGATAATTCCTCCACAATTTTTGTCTTCTCCTGCTCATACAGACTTGGCACAATCGTCTCGCTGAAGTGGGTGCGTGACGGAATTTCATAAGGTGGCTCAAGCACATTCAGCATTCACTGTATTTCACAGGCATACCAAAATGCTCCCATACATGTGACTTAAAAGATGCAGGAGGTTTTTCAAGTTCCTCTGCTCCTCCACTTGCCATGACTACCGCTGTGCTCAACGATGATCCGTTGCACCACTATTATTGTGTCATAATCACAAAATAATGTTGAATAACTGCCAAATACTGAATTGCACATTTTTTGACAATTCTACAGCCATAAAATCAAAATAAATCCAGGTGGCCTGAATATAATTATGGTCATAAGAGGGTTAAATTATTCATGTTTGTGATAACAGCAATAAAAGTTAAAGTTACATTATAGGATCTTGCTCCACTGTCTTTGATAGGATGATAGGGGCCCAGGAGCTCCCCAAGCTGCTCTCCCACTTGTGCCTGATAACTGTCATTGTTTTCCAACTCTTGTTTTCCAACCAGCCTAAGACAGAACTAACCTTTTTGCCACAGTGTCAACAGGCAGAAATGAAATGTACCGGACTCCTTTCTACAGACTGTTTTGTTATGAAGGAAGTGACCAGGTTTTCCCCGGCATTGGTTTTGCAGTTGAAAATCAGTCGCTGTTGTCATACGGTTCTGACTGATCAGAATCAAGTATCTAAGATAAGATGAGATAAGATAAAATAGTCCTTTAATCGTCCCACATATGGGGAAATTTAAGTGTCACAGAGGCAAAGTAGACAGTGCAAAATAGTAAGTATAAAGCGAACAAGAGCCTATAAAATTTAAATTATTAAAATGTTATTAGCAATTAAATTAAAGAGGTAAAAATAAGCATATCTTACAATAATATATATATATATATATATATATATATATATATATATATATATATATAAGAAGTCTGTCACTGAACGAGCCACCTAGTGTTGTTATGGTCTCCTGGAGGGGGTGTGACGTGTTGTCCATCAGAGAAGATAACTTTGCTATCATCCTCCTATAAACTTCAGAAGATCCCCCTCCACACCAAAAGACCTGCGTCTCCTGAGCAGAAAGAGTCTGCTTTGTCCCTTTTTGTAGTGCATTGCAGTTATCTGAGCAGTCCAGTTTATTGTTCAGGTGAACACCCAGGTACTTGTAAGATTTCACAATCTCAATGTCCGTTCCCTGGATGTTCACTGGTGTGGGAGGAGGGGACTTGCGTCTACTGAAATCCACCACCAGCTCTTTGTTCTTTCCTGCGTTGAGCTGGAGATGGTTTCTCTGGAACAAGACCGCAAAATCCTGCGTCAGTTCTCTGTACTCCCTAACACAGAACACCCAGTGCCACATATTACAAAGTCTCAATACTCACTTGGTAAAATGTTCTCTCCATCCTCAAGCTTCTTTATGAGGTGATTTACTGTAAATCCTTCAACAAACAACAGGTAGCAAAAGGCTATTTGAGTACCAGTCGATGTCCATCTGCCTGGCAGAGGTTGAGCTGAAATGAGTTTCTGAGATCAAAAGAAACAGAACCATAAAAGGATAAAAGGGATAGAAAGATAAAAGGATTGGAGTCACTGGATCCGGATTGCACCTTTATAGAGCAGATATCAACAGAATTAAAATCCATTGAGCTCAAAGGAACACAGGACTTCCCATATGTCATCAAGGTCACTCCGTTGAAAAGACATGTCTCTTGACTTTAGATGGCTCATCAGCTTCAGTTTCCGCATACATACTTTCCTTTCACTTCTAAGAAGTCATCAAAGCCGCAGTCCACAAAGCATCATCAGCTTAGATATCAACCTGAGGTTTGCTGCTCAGTTTGCTTCCTTTTCTTAAATGAAGTCCTCAGACATGATGGAATAGACATGATGAATTGACAAAAAAGAGACCTTAAGACCTCCCTTTACTATCTTATGATATTTCCTCAGTTCTTTTATTATTTATAAGGGTGAGGTTATATTGGCTGTTTATAATGCATGTCTGCTCACATCGAGTGTTTGAATGCAACATAAGCCAAAAGTCAAATGTGAGAAAATGTTGCCCGCCGATGAGAAACATGTCTCTTCTTGACCAGCATGACTGCCACTGCGACTGTTAATTAAAGAGGATGGGAACATTTAGAAAACCTCTGCCGCTGAGGTTTAAATATTAATTTGTGCCCTTTTACATATGCATGCAGTATGTAACTGATCTGATTCTTCACAATTAAGCGGTCTCGCTGATGTGGTTAAGCCATTAACCTTGCGCAGAGCTTTGTGTTTTTAATTACAGTTAAAAATACAGGCCAATTTTTGTCCCACATTGTGAAATCCAGGGGGGATTATGGATTACATGGATTACATCCATTCATTTGTTCACTGGTCCTTCAAATATATGTGACACTGCTAATTGGAGTTTGAATTTGAATAGAGCATCTGTTTTTCATAGGATGATCAAAAGAGTTGCTACAGATCGTATTAAACATTTATGCAGATGACATGTTGTTGTTGATTTGTGTTTGATCGTTGAGATGATAAAGACTTCAGGACATATTGGGTCAAATTCTAACATTTGTTAGTTATAGATGGATGCCTGAAGTTATAATTTTGCTTTTGCACACTGCAGCAAACAAATCGTTTGTGCTTCTTGGAAGAGTTTTACTTGAAGGTTATTATCAGCTGAGTTATTTTCAGAATCTCAAGAAAATCCTTGTACACAGAGCTACTGGGCTGCTTCATCACTTTCCTTTGTGCAAGGATGATGCACTCAAAGAACAGAGTTTAACAGATGGCATGGATGGAGAGCAAATGTAAGGCCTGTAAGGCCTCAGGTTGCTTCTGAATGGGTCAAGATTTCTCAACTTTCAAGACCAGCCTGAGACATGAAGAATGTTTTTTGCTACAGTGTCGACAGGCAAGGTTGTCAGACATCCGATGAAGATTCTCCATTTAAGAAAAAAGAGATAAACAATATTTTTACGGTCATGAAGGACAACTTACTGAAACACTTTTCAAATAATGAAATCACGATTTTTTTACATTCTATATTCAACGAGACACACGAAGCAAATTCATTTTGAACTAATTAAATGTGTCCAATATTAGAAATACGCTGATATTTTATCAAGGGAAAGTTTTTCCGTTTTTCTCCTGCGGATATCTTGCCATCATCTTTTTATATCATTGGCAGATCTTCTGTTTTTTCTCACCGCATTCACCTTTTCACAGGTGGCCTCCCAAATCACGTTTCGTCTGGCAAAGCTGAGATGTCTCTGCTGGAGTTCACCGATGTGTTTATTTGCCTCCTTAACCAATACCTCCAACTCCATGGCTTCAAATTTAATTTTTCATTTACGGCCACTCAGCTCTCTCAAACTCTCCATGGTGACAGCCGGTATCATACGCAAAATCCTCATTAAAACAGAGCGGTCCGCACCACTTTTGCACTTGTTATCATTTGCGCACGCAGTGATAGTAGATCACCCGCAACACGCCCACTTATAGCACGTGCAATATTATAGTTTGCACACGCAAATTAGCGCTTGTTATTTGGGATCTTAGTAGATCAGGCCCTTGGACTTCTTAAAATATAGCTAAACAGTTAGGTGAATACATGAAAAAAACACAAACAAAATGGGATATAATTAGGGAAAAATTTTCAATTTCATTGTGGTAATTAAAAAGGACCTTACCAGAAATGATTATAAAGAGGGGGCAGATCTGTGAAGCCCAGTGAATGAGCGTGGAGAAAATTGAGTTCAAGCGTCAATGTTTGCAACTGCCCTGCCTGATTATGGGTCCTGTTGTAGGACAAACAAAGTCGAGTGAAAAATGTATTGACATCAGTGTCAACAACAGTAATAATTATGGAATATTACAACTAAATGAGAACATATGAAACAGCCTGTGAAATCAGCCTTGAAATACACATTGTGAAGCTTTGTCTTCTGTTTTTTTTGTGCAGACCTCAAGTATCACCATGAATCCACAATCTCATTCATGGGTTCTTTTTCCTTATTGGAAATGTTTTGTTGCTACTGTTGTACATCCAGTCCAATTAATACATCATGTTGCTGTGTCAACTAAGCGTGAACTGTAGGCTATTTCTGCCTCATCTCTGGACTTCTTAGAATCTGTTGGCAAACATCTCATTTCCATCTCATTGCAGTTTAGTGAAAACAGCATGGAGGGCTTAGGGATTCAATAGGTACGTGTGTCCATCCATCCTTCCACTCTGACATTTGTGGCTGTGTCTGAACATACTGCCTTTGTCAAGTTCTGCCAGCTTGTTATGAATGTGCTCTAGCGATGCGCTGAGCATGAAACAAGTGTCTACTGTCTAGGATTTCAGAGCAGCTTGGTTAAATACACTCACCTGCTTTTGCAGTGCTTTAAATACATGGAGTTTTTGCTCTTCTTTCAGTCTGTCTGATTGAAAAAACATGGTCGAGTAGATTCTTTCTGAAGGTTAATTCTCTCTCATCTTCTTCAAAGCTTCAATTAATTTATACTTCACTCAATTACTTTTTTCATTGTGATCGCAGCAGGTTTCAATGGAAACAAATTCAAACAATCCTGAAAAGCCCTCTAATTGAATGATACTCTTGTCTTATTGTTAAAACACTCTCACAACAGTACTTCCATTAAACTCTAGGGAAGCCCCACAAAGCAGTCATAAATATCACAAAAAACAACCATTGAGAAAAAAAAGAGTTGCTGCAAATGTAGTTTAAGTGAAGAGTCTTACAAGTTTACAACTCTCATTTTGTCTTAAAGAAACTGAACAAACAGGGCCTCCTGTGTTCTCACTGATGGCTGTAGCTATCCCTGCTTTAATTTGGTCTAGACAGAAGCAAATTGACCCCTGATGTTTCCGTCTGTCCCGTTTTGAGCAAAGAGTCATGAGTAAGAACACCAGGGGGGAAATAGGTGTAGCGGGTTCTAAGTAGCTATGTAACTGCGGTGGAAACTGTGGGATGTCGAAAATTATAATCGCACCTCCTCTTCACGGCTCAGCAGGATTTCAGAAACCTGCCAAGAACACATTTAACTCGCAGAGATAGACAGACGGATGTACTCAGACACACGTGCAGAAAGAGACAGACTGTCTGACTGGAACATGTGCACTTTTTTTTTACTCAATCCTTAAACAGTCAATGGTTGTCAATATTGCATTTTTTGTTTGATAAATATTAAATATTCTCATTTAAGGGGGGGTTTATTGAATTCACCCAATGCTGCAAATGCTGCCAATATGTTGAATATTCTGATTACTCTAAGCTGATACATGCTTAAATCGTCCATAATAAATCTGTTTATTCCTATTATCTAAACCATATTGTGTAGGTGGATGTTTTTAACCACAGCAAGCCTGTCAAATACATGTTTTATTAATTTCAAAGAGCCATCAATCAGACACTGATTCCATTTTGGAAAGCTGTCTGGATGTAGATTTTGCACATTTGGCTGAAGGACATTTTACAGAGGATGAAAACATATCTCTGACAAGACTTCCTCTTTTATTGATTCGCAAAGATTACACTGAAGCATTTTGTATGAAACCTACTCAATAACAAAGTTACCTGATGTTCATTACAACTGAATATAAATTGAGCAGTGCTTGTTACTGCATCACTTCTAATCGCGTGCGTGCCAAAAACAGGGCTTAGTATTGATTTTCTCTAAAAAGTTGAGTGTGTGTTTCTTTACTGGGTGTGTGTTTGTGACTTTTTTTGTGTGTGTGTGAGTGTTTGTCAGTCAGGTGGTTTATCTCGGCTTTGTGAGAGAGACAGCAAATCTCCCTGTAATTACAATCTGAACGGCCCTGACATTTTACCAAGACTCCCCAGGTGTGTGCATGTGTCTATTTCTGTGTATTTGCATGTGTATGTGTGTGTGTGGATGCAAGTGTGTGTGTCTATATGTGTGTTCATGTGCTCAAGGCCTTTGTCTAGTGGGGCTGAAACAGCTGGGTGCTCCTTGCTAATTAACGAGAAACCTCATAATTACTGTTAACTGGCCTACTATAGCTGACAGAGTGAGGAGGGGGGAGTCAGGAGACCGACAGACAGGAACAGTGACTTGGGACGTTGAAATAGGCAAATATTTTAACAGGAAAGAGGACGGTGAAAACAATTGCACTCTACAAAACTGACCTGCAGCCATGTGAAACATTTGAAATTGAAATCGCACCAAAAAAAGGAAGGTGGTGCTCCAAAGATGGGCTGATCAGATTACAAAGATTTAGAAATACAGGTAATACAGCTAATTATGATTAGTCAATTTATTCTCTTTAGTTTTAGTTCAGATTATACAAGCATTATATAGATATCATAGTCTCTGAAACAATCACTTTTGGCACTTCAGCAATATAGAGCCCACAACTCTGTGGGTCATGGTGTGAAAAATCACCATATTGGTAGTATTAAGGCATTTTTCCACTGCAGGAATTTTACCCCGGAACTAGGGACTTTACCCCTGAACTACATGCATTTCCACCAGAGGAACCAGGGTCTAAATTTAGTTCAGGGGTAGATAATCTCCCCCCTAAAAAGCCCCTGCTTGGGGGGTAGTACTTTTCAAAGGTCCTGGGACTTTCGGTTGAACACAACCGTGTTTGTGGAGTCACCACAGTTGTTGAAACACAGAGGGAGTTCCTGGGAATGCATACTGGTTTAGTTTTTTATCAAGATTTCAAAATATTAATATAATTTTTTTTCTCCATACGTTATTGGCCTGATTTGCACAATCTACCCGGGTTTTCAGCCCGCGGTCGAAACGCAGACAACAATGGGGGCACAGGAACCTTTTAGTTCCGGGGAAAGTAGTTCTGGGTGCTAAAAGGGGTACTAAATGCACCTTTAGTACACATTACTTTTAGGCATTTAAAGGTACTTATTTGTTGATAATTTTGAATAGGCAAAAGCAATAACAAATGCCATTGGGGTTTTTAAAGGAGTGGGCCATACTCAAACTACGTGATTGAGCCAAGAAAGGCAAGAATCCAAGAACCGAAAACCGAAAACCAATCCCTTTTAAATCCACAACGTTGTCACTTTTACATCTGCTTAAACCATTTTTTTTTTGTTACAAACAAATAAAATGTTAAGTTTGGCTTTTGGAGAACTAGGCCGGCTGTTTTCCTCTGCTACCAATCTGTATGCTATAAGCTAAGCTTATAGCCTGCTGGAAAAGCTTTAAATTATACTCAATTCAGAGGCGCGGATTTGGCCTGGTGGCTCAATTGCACGTCCATGAAGCGGTTGGCCCGGGTTCGATTCCAGCCTGCGGCCCCTATCCTGCATGTCACTCCCCCACTCTCTCCCTGTTTCCAGCACTTTCCACTTTCCTCCCCACTCTAATAAAAGGTGCAAAAAGCCCCAAAATATAACTTAAAAAAGAAAAAAAAACTCAGTTCAGTAGCACATCTTTCAATCTTGCTTGAGAAAGATCAGTTGCTATTGAGAAATTAAGTGCTTTTGTTGTGGTTGTGCTACTTTAGCTAGCTAGAGTGGTGTTCATCCTTAGTAAGCAAACTGCATGAAGAATAGAAAAATAAAAGATGAGAGACTCGACTTTATTCAGCATTTTTGCCATTACGATCTAATAACTATCCAATATAGCTGCCATGTGCAGAAACTGTATAAACATTATTGCAGCATTAAGCATTTCACTGTTATTGCTTCTAGGAAAATGTATAAGGGGCAAACACAGTAGAGTGAGAGAGATTAAAAACAGACGGAGAGATGAGAGAAAGACGGAGGCATTAAGGATTGTTTTTTCTTTTCAGGCTAAATATCACCGCTGCCACATTATTTTGGTCAGTTAGATGGAGAATTGCTAACCTTTAGCGTTTATGTGTGTGTGTGTGTGTGTGTGTGTGTGTGTGTGTGTGTGTGTGTGTGTGTGTGTGTGTGTGTGTGTGTGTGTGTGTGTGTGTGTGTGTGTGTGTTTGTATGCCTGTGATGTATACGAGATGTCATGTTTGTCTATCTCTTTTACTCATTTTGGTTAACTCTGAGAGAGTCTTAAAACCCTACCTGAAAAGGTCAGACAGATCTATTTAACGACACACACACACACACACACACACACACACACACACACACACACACACACACACACACACACACACACACACACACACACACACACACACACACACATGCACTGGTTGCATGACTTTAAAAAGAGACTCACAATACAATCTTCTTACATGATTAATCTGCACGCACATCATAAAATAACTTTTTGTTCCTTCGAAAAAAAAATCCTGTTGTGTCTCTTGGGCTCACACCTATTATTAAATTTACTTATTACCCGGTTATTATTAATTTACTTTCTTTCTGATGTGTTAAATACTTGATTCTGATCGGTCAAAACCCCACGACAGCTCCTTGACAGCGTAAACAAGAGCAACGCAAGAGAAAAGCAAATCACAAATGACATTGCAGCAATCGGCAGAAAATTGTTCCAAAACATTTTGCTTGTGCTTGTTGACAATAAGGCAAAGCCATTAGTTTTCGTTAGCATCACTGATAAACATTATAGCAAAAACATTGGTGTCCATCAGCGTCATTTGTGAACATTGTGTCAAAGGCCTTAGTTTTCACCGAAACATGTTACTTGCGCTTGTTGACACTGAGGCAGAACCATTAGTTTCTGTTAACATCACTGGTAAACATTGTAGTAGAACAACTATTTTCCATCAGCGTCAGTTGTAAACATTGTGGTAGAAATGTTAGTTTCTGTTAGCATCATCGGTAAACATTGTGGCAAAAAAAAAATTGTTTCCTTTAGCATGCTAAATTGGTAGGGCAGACAGCATGGATATTTTAATACTGGATCCTGAACAGCAGCAGAGCTGGTGAGTGCATCTCTACGTTACCATTTTCTACAAAAAAACTTAACTCTGAGGGGTGGTGATAACACCTATAATGCTAAAAGTTCTTCATTTACATTTGGAAGCGTGTCAGCTGCAAAACTCTGAGAATAACTTTGGTCAGTAGCTAGGTAATAAGCAAGATAATGCATGGTGAACTACTATGTAAATTAGAATCCCTTCGTGAGAGGGGGTGATGTTCGAAGTCCAAAGATGTATGGGTGTAGGCTTCAATTTGAAAAGGGGAGGGCGGTCATTCTCTGCAAATTCAATATTTTTGTTGCATTTTGGGATATTTCCAATAAGCGCCCATCTCCCACCCCTCTGAAAAGTCTATTTGTACGGTTATAAGCTGTACATGCTTTAAACTAGCAGACCAGTATGCAAATTTCAACCAAAAGTGAATAAACAGCTTGCAAATTTCTACTGTTATTGTAAAAAAAAAAGAGAGTGCCTAATCATAAGTGACTGCATATATGTCTGTATATTGCATACATCAGTGTGTTTGTTTTTTCCAAATAATTTGCTCGAGGCCAAAGCAGTCGGCTATTGATCTGCGTGTATGTGCTGGCGTGTGTGTGTGTGTGTATATAATGGTCATGTCACGCTGTGTTGATTTTCATGTCAGACAGCAGCGTTCTCTCCTCACTCCATTACTTCCCATTCTGTTGTGTCTGTGTGTGTGTGCGTGTGTGTGTGTGTGTGTGTGTGTGTGTGTGTGTCTCTCTGTCTGTGCTTGTGATTTCTCGCCCAGAACAGTTTCTGTGCTTTTGTTTTCTCTTCCAGGCTTACAGCTGTTTAATTGTTCCTTTAGCTGAGTTCACACACTCGCATGCAGACACACGCTTCTCAAAGTAACAAGGTGAGGAAAATGAAAAGCCTAAAACACCGCTGCACATCATTATGCAAGTGGACTGTGCACTGTCACAAGAGAGTTGAGAAAACTGCTGAATTGAAATGGTTCCCAAACAATAGTAAGCGCCTGTGTGCTTCACACTGTCTTCAGTGACAGACAGGCTGTGTCTAAATACAGAAACAGGGGCATTTGAAAAGATTATAATGCTGCATATTCTCTTAGCTGTTTCGCCCTTGTTTCCCCCAGGGTGTGTCTTCCACTGCAATGCCAACTTTTAGCATTTTTAGTTTTACTGTGATAATTTTTTATATTCAAAGTACATTTAAAAAATTCTGTGGACAGTGCAGGTTGGTTAGAAGTTCCTTGATTCAGACAGCAAGAAGATTCGTAACTAGACAGATGTTGACATGGTGTTGCACGTTTTAAGACCTAGCAAATACAGGGTTTCTTTTGAATGTAGTTCTGCTAATTTTATGGGCAGGAACATTTTTCTCTGGATAGTAACTTGGTATTTATTCTGAGCCTACTCCATGTATATGCAAACTAGTTTTATAATATACTACAATGTGCATTAGAATAAAATTGAACAAATCTAACATTACTCTTTGGATCATTTGAACATTTGATTAGGTCTAGGAGATAAAAAAAAACTGTGAACAGACCTTGTGTTGAGATATAGTTTTTGGCCAAGGTCATACCTTTAACTTTCTTCTACTTGAGCTATTTTATCATGAGGCATGACCACATTCTTCTTATCCAGAAATAAGTTGAGCATATATTGGAGCAAGTATGTAGCTTGAAGACAGAATTAAAATAGACAAAAAATTATGGTCTGTCAAAGGATGATATTATCATCAAACATAATCGTTAAAATCATGTTGTATTTTATGGAAGGGGACATGCATAATGGGTCAGTGCTTGTGTGAAATAGAATCCCATAGGGTGAGACAAGACCAAAATGCGAATCCTGCTTATTACCTCGCTACCAACCAAAGGTAAAAGCAGGTAGACACTACTTTTGAAATTATTTTATTGACTTCAAATTATTACCTTATACAGCAAAAAAAAAAAAAAAAAAAAAAGTTCCACAAATTCGACAGTTGTTAGCGCTTCCATTGTAACAGTATTCTTATCAGCCAACTTAGGGGTAAATTAACATTATAAAATGAACATTGTCATCATTTTCATTTCACTCAACCGGTTCTGTAACACTGGTAAAGCCTGTACCGTGTTTGCTTCATGTCTGTTTTCTTCAATTTGATCAACGTCTCTGTCACTCAGCTCTTTGTGTTTAACATTTTCTCACTCATTTCTTTGTTTTCGTTGACCCTTCTTCTTTTCTAAGCTGTTGACTGATCAGCCATTAACCAGGAATCTAAAGTTTTGTGTACTGATGCTATCAGAAGAAAAAACTCTTTTGCCACATTGTCAACAGGAAGAGGTGAAATCATGACCTTCATAAATACGTCAGACTCCTTTCTGTGGGTCAATTTGAAAGTGTGTGTGATCTGGTTGCCCCTGGTGCTTATCTTGATATCAGAATCCAGTATTTAACACAGCTGGATGATAGGTAGAAAAGTTGGCTGGCTTGGGTCCCTCATCACCCAAGTCAATCTGTCAGATTAAACAGAGGATTAAAGAGAGGACACAAAGTTTATTTATAACATTTTTCACCTTACAGTGAAACCCAAAACAAAACAGAATTTGTATTGTGCTTTGTTTCTGACAGTCAAGTGGTTATCTTTGAAAAGAGCTCCAAATCAAAGCATCAAATCTTGAATTAAAGAAGTCATGAGCTGACAAGTTTGTCCACAAACACCCAAACAAAAACTGGTTCATTGAGGGTTCATAGAGCTTTTGTTTGAAATTATCCATCCAATTGAGTTTTATTTAAATGTACGGTGTTGCTTACTGCTCTGACTCATAAAAGTGGGGGCTGTCATTGAATTCGAGGACTTGATCCATTATTCACTGTCTGTGCAGCAGCTCCAGGATTTGTCTCTGGGCGACATCATCACCACAGACTCTCTTTCTCTTTGTGAACTGGGGTGCCTTTCAGGAGTTCTTTTGTGATGAAATGTTGTAATTTACTTTCATGGTGTACCTTCATTCCCTTTACCGGCCTCGTCTACTTCCACTTCACTTAGTGATTGCCTACACTGAACGCCTTTCAACAGTCCCCAGACAATAGTCCTGAACGTCTTCTATTCAGCCGTGAGGTTATACATGTAGGTGGAGGGAGCGGAGGCAATAGACTGAAAGTGTTTTTATTCTTTGGTCAAAACAAAGCAAGTGTCTCACCTTTTAGAATTTGATATGTTTCATGGTTACTCTGCATTCAGAACGATGGTGAGTGAAGTCACAGGGGTTGTATTTGCCTGTATGATAGTTGTACGTTTGTATTTAATAATAAACCTAGCAAGATTCCTGAAGGACTGACCTCAATCTGATGTTCACCTTTTGATGTTTTCAGAAGCTAACATACTTGCAGCTCTTTATCTTTAACTTATCTATTTATTAAACTCTGTATGAATTCTCATGCTGTTTTTATCTAGTGCAGAATTGAAATAACAAAAGATGACCAACAAAATGGATTCAAAAAGGCAACTTTGCCTCATTCAGAGATGGTTTTAGGGTGCATTTTGTTCAATAACATCATATCTTATGGGTCTTTCTCCTCTTTCTACTAGCCTACAGAGCTTAATCATGCAATTTAAAAAGCCAACTCATCCAAACCTTTTGAATTTCTATCCACATGGAGGGAGAATTCAGGGTTGCTGATCTTCATTTTAGAGGTCTTTCAAAGATATAGCGGTTTTATCCTGCACTATTGACATCTATTTTACCGTTTGTGCTACTTGGCCCAGTGTGAAATCTGCTCATAGTGTACCTGAAAACTGAGTCACTTTATAAAGAAGATTGGTAGGGTTCCAACAAAAATGGTATGAGTGTACTGGGTGGATTAACCCTTGGCCCTGTTGCTTTCTAATAACTTAAGCCTGGGAAAATAAACTCCTTTTGAAAGTAGTCAGAATTGCTGATGAGCTCTACATGTAGCTATTACCCAAATAGAGCTGCTGTTGAGATATGATCCTGTCCTTAACATCATAGCGCATTTTTCTGAACAGCTTTCTGACAGCTGTAAGGGATCCTGAGCACCCGCACTAGTATCTATACACAAAGCACTGCTAATGTATAGTGATTCCTTCGCTAAGCCCTTTATCGCAGCAATTAGCCGGATGTCTCTTAACGGCCAGAGGAGAGAACGGCTTTAGAAGGGCCGGCACAGGTGTGAGCGAGAGGAGGGAGTGAAGAATGGATGTAGGAAGGGATTCATTTACTGGCTGACTAGCTGGCTGAGTGATGCAGGGGCTGACAAGCCGACTGACTGAATAATGAACAAAGCAGCTTGCTGATTGTCTTCTTTACTTGTGTTTCTTTGAGGTTCTATTCAATGCAATTATAATTTGAACAATGGTGGATACTTTTAGGAAATCAGGGAGGCAGACACCAGAAAAAAAACGGAAATAATTTAGACTCTTCTACTCTTACCTTTTTAAGAGGAGCGGCATTCTTATTCATTATCATCCAACTCTACTGTGGATTCCACCTACTGCAGACACTGTTAAGGGCACAATTTATTTATCAAATATATTTTGGGGGGCTTTTAGCCTTCATTAGATGGGACAGCTTGAGAGAGACTGAGATGTGATGTGGGAGAGGGGAAGCAGTGTGCTTCAAATCAGGCCAGGACCAGGAATCAATCATACAACCAGTGTAATGAAGGCTGTGGCCACTGAATACGGGGCGCCTGCTTTGTCAACTGAGCTATCCAAGATGGAGCACCCTCTCATCAAAAAAAACCCAACTGTGACACCATTCGAGCCCAAGATATGTTGAGAAGCATTGAAAGGCCTATGGCATTATTTGTTCCAGCAGCAGCTATTTTTTATACAAAACAAAAGCAGTTCAGTGTTTTCAACGCTTTTGTTGCTTCACTCACAGCGCTCGGTTGAAAAAAATTCACATTTCGGAACACTGCCCCACTTGACAAATTTCACATCTCTATTACCGACCAACCAAAACCATGAAGGGCAAAACTCCATATCAACTTTGCCAACAACAGTGGCTAAGATCCGTATTATTATTATTAATATTATTATCAGTATTATTAACTTTCGTTGAACAGTAAGCGCTGGCCAAAAGGGCTCTGAAATTCAAGGTTGCAGGTGCTGCCAGCGCAAAAAACCCTCATATTGACATATAATATAGACCGACTGACTTATTGGTCAGGCTCTAAAAAAAAAAACAGAACACATATTCTTAGTGATATTCTGTTTTTGAACATATGTAGGTTAATGAGGTTGAAGATATACAAGTACTTTGATATAATTACACAAATTAATGTGCTTAAACTACCAGGATTGGGTTGTATTGAACCTACCAAAGCCAGTTCTTAACCTATGAAGGGTTGTTTTGTTCGATAATCGTGTCTGTCTGTGTGAACCACATTGTGTGTTAGGCATGTACGTGTGTGTATGCGCTCTGTGTGTATGCGCTCTGTTGGCATTGAAACGAGTTCAACTGAGGGGAGCAGTTCTTCTGAGCGAAAATGACTCTTAAATGCCTGAAAGAACACACACAAATATACACACACACACACAAACACACACACACACACACACACACACACACACACACACACACACACACACACACAAACTAAGTCATTTGGTATACCAGGGGACTATACTTGACTAAGAGACAAACAATGTTTTCTAAATGTGTGACACCACATTGCTGTTAGCACACGCTCCGCCTTTGTAAGAGTGTGTTTGTGAGTGTGTGAATACTGCGGCAGACAGCTGATGTTTAAAAAGCTCTAATGCTCTTTCTCCAATCTGACAACAACATCAATGCAAATTGTCCTTGGAGACACAGGCTTGCGATCGTGCGCACACGCACACACATGCAGGCACACACAGAGACTCTACTTGGGGATTTGAAGTGATTTGTTTTCACACCACTTCTTGAACATAGACAGTCACACAAGCAGCCACCCTGACTGAAACACTTTAACCTACACACAGAAACAAAGGAGCACAAACGATAGACACACGCACCCACTCAGACAGATGGACGGATGGACGGACCCACAGAAAGGAGATAACTTGAACTTAAAAGCCAGACAGAAGAGGGGAGGAAGAAGAAAGGGCAAAACAGACAAAGAGGTGTGTATGTTGTTAAACCACAGAGAAAGAGGGTTATATTTGTGCGACGGCTGTAGAGTCACAGAGGAGATACAGACAACAAACAGAGCAGATAAGAGCGTAGGTTGACTGGTTATCTGCAACGAGAAAGAACTCCGAGACAAAGAGAGAGACTTCTTGTGTATTTGCTCTGTCAGGCATCTGATGGTGCCTTCAGGTTATGTCCAGTGTCGCTGGCAGTTTGTCGTTATGCTCCCTTCTTTTTCAGTACTTTGACAGATTCATGACACCCCACTTGCAGGCTAAAACCTGGGCTCTGGAGTCAGTGTAATCCTGATAGAAAAAGTGTTATTTTAAATGTGGCATGCTTTGTTACAGTGGACGTTTTCAACAAGTGTTTCCCCATCTCTGCCATGGTGTCACTTCCCTTGTAGTGGTCTTATTTGCAATGCCAGTGTGGTATCCAGTGACTGTTTCAGGCTTTCTATCAATCAATCTATACTCAGAAAAAAAAGCCTACACACCTGTATACAGTCATGCTCACATTTCATTTTGGGTTGTAATTACATCTTGAAAAGGATTTCTAGTCTTGTTTGGGTTTCAAGTTTGTTAAGCTTCATGTGATTGCTCTTTTAAGCAAATTTAAAGCTAAGTAGCAGTTTAGATCTGTGTATATTGTTGTCTGATAATGGCCAGCACTCACATGTTTTTCATAAGAATCAACTAGTTTTGTCTTTTCTGAAACAGAAGTATAAATACTGTGCCCTGCTAGCAAAGAGCAGCACTGGCCAAAGCTAGCAAGATGTCAGCAAGATTTTTTAATTTAGATTTAAGATTATTAAAAAATAATACAAAAAGGTTATTTCACGTTAAACAATAAGGGTTTCTTTGACAAGCTTTGATAGAAACAGGAAAGGGGGTTTTGAGTCAGGCTGCTGCTAACGTTGGCCTGGCTTGATTCTAGATACTCTCCTTGTTTTTGGACTACACCCGTTACTGTTGATTAATACAAATATGATGTATATTTCCGTATCACACAAGCTTCTTCCATTACGGCCAATGCTAAAGTCTTCAAATTAAATACAGATAGGAGAAGGAAGAAAAGGTCAAATATCTACATATAACTTCATTAAGTGTCTAAGTTAGAACTCGACTTTGAGTATGATTATGCCACACAAGATCGTAACAGTAAATCCAGTTTTTGGGGAAACATCATTTCTCAAAATGTTGTTCAGCCACTCATAGCACTTAGCTATAGTTAATGAAAGACCTCGGTTTAGATAAGAAAAAGTTAACAGTGACTTTAAGCTCAAGGTGTATGTGTTTGTTTACAAAGAAATTGTGTAATTTCTTGGTTGAGACAACATAAAAGGTTGCAGTGTTCCATTCTCTAAGCCGCCATGAATAACACGATTCAATCATTCACATATAAAATGTAAAGCTGACAGAGGCTGTCAGAATGTAAAGATAAAAAGCCTCAGTACTAAACGACATCCACTATTAAAATACTGTCACCCCTCTGGTGGCTTTGTTTACATTGTGACTGATTGGATTGTCTTTCAATCGATTGTCTCATCTGACACCAGGAACAACAGGAAAGTCTGCAGAGAGCGCTTCACATTGATTTTGAGGCCGTGTAACCTGTGACTTTGTCAAGTTTGTAACCTCTGGAGTAAGATGAGTGGCTACTTTGAGCTTTGATTTATTGCAAACATGTCAAATGTCTTCAGTATACATTTGAAGAACACTCATAAACACACCTAAGATTTACATCTTATAATCCTGGGTTCACGAATTAACCAGGGCCATAAACATGCTGTTGATGTTCCTGTTTTTCTCTCTGTCCATCTGTCGACTGGACTTTTCAGTTTTAAACTTGACCAAAGTCAATTCAATAACACAAACACACTCACACATACACACATACTCCCCAGTTACATCTTATGCCTCCTGCAATACACTGATAAGGCCCTCCCTTTCTCTCTCTCCCTGTCTCTCTCATTTTCTTTGTCTCTCTTGCTTTTTCTCCATCTCTTTTCCATTCTACGTTGTTTTAGTCCATCTATCTCTCTTCTCCTATGTCTGTCCCTTTCTATCTCTATCTTTGTCTCTCCCAATTTCTCTACTCCACACTATCCCTCCTTCTCCCCCTCTCTTTCTATCATTTCATCCCCAATGTACTCTTGGTTCCCATCTCTTGATCCCTGTCTTTTTTTTCTGTCACAATCTAAAACCACATTGTGTCCCTTAGTTTTTTTGTTCAGTTTAATCAAGTCCTCTATGATGTTTTCATATATTTGCTTGAAATTTAATAATGTTTGGTTTGAAAATTCCTTTGGGCTCAAGGCGTGTCAGTTTTGCGTCCATTAACTTCACACATTTTTAAAACATTATCTATTCCAAGAGAAGAATGAGTCCTATTGCGTTCAAAAAAATTGTGCTGAGCGCTATAGATTCATCAGCATGCCCTGAAGCAACGCATTTTAATGGTCTGTTACGCCACAAAGACAAAAGTACATCAGCTCGAGTGCTGATATTTACATTTCAAAAAGGTTTTTACCCTATTTACAAAAGAGCTCTCAGATAAAGATGAATCCTCTTAGGATGTAATGTCGTCTCTGTTCTTGCACCGTGCCCTTTCCACTTCATTACAGAAAACTGGATGAGCATAAGTCAAGATCAAGGTCTCATATTATGAACTAATATTTACACAGTGGGTTGATTTAGCAAGGACACACTTTTTTCCTGAAGACTTTGGTGAACAGGGTGAAATGTAAATTTATCTGCAAGTGTCAGTCAAGCAGTACGTCTTCACACACTTCTGTGTATTGCTTCAGGCTAAATTGGAACACAGTTAAACATTTGGTATGCATCATCCAAATCAATGCTCTCCTAAATATATGATTTAGAAGACAGCGTTTCCACCAAGGTGCGAATATTTCCGACACCCATGTTAATGCAGCAATACCTACAATTGCTTTTTAACTCTGATTGTTGTAATTCTGTTGTTTCTTTCCATAACACCTATCATCAAAGTTAACAACATCCCTCTAAGATCTGTTTTCTGCTTCATTTCGGTTAACTTGAACTTGCAGAGGACATGTTTTGAAGCTTTCATGCACTTCTTTTCCATCTTCCAAGCAAAAAAATAAGCATCAATTTCTGTGGCTGTTGCCTCAAAGATGGCTCAGATTATGTTGACTGCTTTGATTATTTTGTCTGTGAGAGGCAACTGCCGGGAGAAATCAAGCCTGTAGAGGCAGAATCAGCTGCTTGTGAGTTTGATCATCACCACAATTCTGTCAGTGCAGCATCGTGACTCAGTGAACGGGGATGGTTGGATGCCAAATATTTTGGGTTTGCATGTCAGTGGAAAGTTGTATAATGGATATCGGCCTTGTTACAGTGAGAAATTGGTGTGTGGAGTGTGTTAGCTTAAAGGGCATCAGGACATTAGGGTTAATCATAACTGTTTACACATGTGACATCATCCGATTTATAGAGCTGCTTTTCTTACCTTTTACAAATGTCGGCGTATTTGTCTCTATTTAAATGTATGAAGACAAGATAGGGAGTAGAAACATTAGAAAAGAGAGAGGTGGTTACACGGAGTGTGTCTTGGCATACTTTGCAATCATGGCACTCTTAACATTTTTGTTATATAGGGTCAGTAAAAATATTTGATTAGATAGAAAGCAAAACAGGCCCTTAAAGGAGCTCTATAAGTCTTCCTTCAATAAAACTTTAGCTGCACTTAAATTAGCGGTAAAATAAAAAAAGTATAAGCAACTTTTATCAGAGGACATTTCAAGGTTACAGATGCTGTGTTTTGCAATATGTAACATTATTATATTTTCTTAATTATGATATATTTAAATAGGTGCACAATTAAAGTAACATGGATGCTAGTATCACATCAGAATAATTTTGTAAATCTTTAAAAATATTAGCGTTAGTGTTGGGAAAATTCAAAAACAGTGCAATCGGATGGTATCCAGACATAACAGAATGGAAAACAAAAGCAAGTAACTCCCTTTCTGTCTTGTAAGAATGTTTTAAACCATCATCATTGCACAGAATTACAGACAAACAAATATTTTTTAAAATACAGTTTTGCAGAGTACAGGTTGGCGTGTCAGTTCAAGCAAAGCGCCCATGTATTGAAGCTGTTGTCCTTGTCACAGCGGTGACCTCAACCTCAAGCCATGACCCTTTTGCTGCATGTCATCCCCAACTCTTTAATCCCCACTTTTATTCTTGCCCCCCATCTAAAAAGACAACAGTTCCATTTTTAAAAAGTATGTTCTGCTAAATGCCCTAAACATTACACACTCTACCTTTAAACTGGTGTACCCAATGCAATATGCACAATAGAATGAAACACAGTGTTTTTTTAACATGAGCTTATCTGGAAGCTTTTGTTTGATACTCTGACTACAACCCATAATTAGCATGCGCCACACTGCAAAGCTACATCCTTCTTTCAACCCCTCTACAGTATAAAAGTGGCTCACTTTCCATCACTAACTTGTGCGACTGCATAGCTTATCTTTCTTGCCAAGGAAAAGGGTTAGCCTGTGGTGCTACATAAAGGTCTGAAAGATGCCCAGAAGCCAGTCGAAGCCAGCTCATGCTTGGATTGTGGGTTTTTCTTTTCATGATTGTGGATCTATGAAAACTTGGCCAACAAAGACTCTTTTTATCACAAAGGTTTGATCTACTATCAGAAGGCTGCCTCAAAAACAACCTAGCATGGTTTAGCATTGACAATGAACTGATGTTTTTGAAACTACCACGTTGATGATAACAAACTTCTGCATGAGCATACTAGGTTGTATGTTTTTACATGTGTGTTACACACTGTCACGTACACCAACATGTGACCCTGCAGAATCTGTTGAAACTGTCATCTCAGCTGTCACATCTCATTGGCTACCTTTGCTCGTCTAAATGGTTCTACGAGCCAATAAAGTTTACTCAAGGTTACGATGTTGCAGCAGCTGTTTCCTGAAGAGACCAAGTAAATTAAATGGGCCGGGTGACTCAGCAAAATGTTCTCACACCCTCTAACACGCACTTTACTGAGATACAAACACAAAAACACACAAACACACAAACACACACAGGCTAATGTGTCATCACCTCCACTGAAACCTTGCATATACACACCAACAGCATGCAGACACGGATCACTGAAATATTGTTAATGTGTCACTCTGCAAGCTACCAGGCACCCTCTGCCTCTGTCACACACTCTCAATCACACGCACACATACACACACTTCTGCACTCAGTATGGCTCATGGCACAGAGAACAATGACTAGTGAAAAGAGTGGCATGTACAGCTTAACTTGGGCCCTGGTGTGTATGGATGTGTGTGTGAGAACGTCTTTGTGTATTAGCGTATTTGATGTCAGCAGGGTTGATTCACACTCACTTACCCCCCGACAACTGGAATCATACCACCCGCCTCTTGATGAGCTCACATCAACACATACACACACACTCACACACACAAAGCTAATTAGGCTTCTTCATTATTGTTGGATTATGCTGTTCAGCTCCGCAGCTACAGGCTTTTCTTTATGGCTGCGAAGGAGCTAAGGACTCTTAAGTACATTTAGCATACTGCTAGTTTGACTTAAATAATGGATTTGTGCTCAAGAATACCAAATGAAGCAGAGGAGTGCTACCCATATCCAATGAAGAAGAAGAAGTACCCTGTCCTCTTCTTCCTAGAGTGGTAGATTCATTTTCTCTGGTTTCTTGTATAGATGATTATTGGGTTAAGATTAATGTTTGGAAGTTTTTTTAAGGTAATTGGGAAAGGTCAGATCACAAAATATATGTATATTCTGGATGGTAAGGTATTAAGTTGTGCAATGAATTAACAATACTTTTCTTTGTAAACATCACCTTAATGCTAGATTCTTGGCTGTATTTAGGTCTTCGTCAGCTGTCTCCAACATATATGTTCATGGACCTGCATTGGCAGCAGAGAGGGGGTGGGGTCAGTGGGAGCTCTGTACTTGTTCCCCTGCAACAACACAGTCCCATCTAAGGGTGATGGGAGAGTAACACCCAAAGTTTGTTCCTCATGTCCAGTCTACTCCCTTAATTTTTTTTGATTGCCGTCACTGCAGAAACCCAGCTTCAAAAAGACAGCTTGTCGGAAGTGGAACCCGGGTTTCTTTGCTTTAGTTGCGATCTTAGGATATTCCGCCTTGATTTTAATCCAGAAGGTCAGCAGAGTTGAAGTAATCTCAAACATCCTTTTAGGCCCCACTAAAGTCGCTTCCTAAGTGGGGTTCCTGGTATTTCCTAGTAAACACAGCTTTCATTCTCTTGGAAATGCAGCTCATCTGCTGTCTCGTCATTGGAACTTTTCCCTCTTTCAAAGAAGCTCTCCCAAGACATTTGGTTTTTAGTCATTTTAGCTAGCTTCTGGGCTTCATTTTTTTGGGAAACACAGCTTTGAAAGTGACAGACAAGTGTCAAGTCTTCACAGTCAAGACACAAACAAATGTGATGGGCGGGTAATGTGGTCACTTTTCAAATAAAATACCCTGCAGATTGATAGTCAAAAAAGGAAAATCAAATAAATGGTTTCTTAACTCTGTGCTGCCCAGTACCAAATTATCCACGGCAGCACCGGTCCACGACACGGCGCTAAGAGAACCTTGGTCTATGTTACCAGGAGTTACTATTGAGCTCTTGTCATCACAATGAGGCCCGCTTTCAAATTACAATTTCCCATGTATTAACCACATTGTAATTGCGTCTAAGTTCAGGAGTCAGCAGGCTAAGTAAATAGCACATGGCTGTAGTCATGCAGCACTTTTCTTTACTTTAGTATTTTGGGACTCTGTGTCCTACCCAAGGACACTTTAACATCTGGACGGCAGCAGCCCGGGATTAAATAAGCTCGTGATCCCCTCTGGCTTCTTGGGCTTTCCCCAACCATGTGCTCAAGAGTTTCCCAGGTTATCCCGAGGCATTTCCAAGCCAGATTGGATATACCCCTTCAGTGCATGTTGGGTTTACCCTTAATGCCCTCCCAGTTGGATCAAGAAATACTTCATTGGAAGACATATTGAACCTTCTCCATTAAATGAAAAGGACTACATTTAGGCTAACCTATTTAACGCGTCCACTCTAAGCTGCTGCGTGATTCAGAGAATTTAATGTGGTGACCCAAAACTCTTCAAATTTTGTTGAAGAAATCATACCAAATTACTGAGTGAGAAAATTTTGAAAACGTATTGAATTGATGGCCAAAATCAATAAAACAGGAACCAAGGTTAAACCAGAATTTCTTCTGTAAATACATTAATTTGCTAACTAAGCTTGAAATGCCTTGTGCAGGTTCCTTGCTGACACATATTGAAGGTGTCATTGTTCGAGGATGCTTTGGAAATATTTGGAAATTAAACTTTTCATTACATTGGCTCCTTAAAGTGATCTGCCACACTTAACTGATCCTCTTATTGGCTCTTAAAACCTCCCCACTTTTCTTCATTGCTCTCTCCTGTTCACTTCTCTCATAAAACAAAATCCCAAAGTGAAATATTTTGCATTCTGTGACTTAAGTGTGCATGTCTCTGTGTGGCTTCATGTGTGTGCATGTGACAGCATGTATTGAAGCAGATGTTTGCCTGTGCTCATGGCTGTGTGTGTTTGCGTGGGTGTGTTTGTGTGCTATCCATGTGCATGTTTCCCTCTGTATCACAAATCTCTCTTCGGCGTGCTGGTTGCTGCCTCCTTACATCATCAGTCCAAAAGATCTTTACATCTCTACATCTACCTTAAATTCAAAACTGATATTGCATGAGAATCATACTGCAAAGGTTACTCCAGATCTTTCATGGATAAGAAATCATAGATGTAATGTGGTATTTCATTTTTTGTGCAGAGAGAGATTAGCCTCAAGGTGGATAGACAACAATGGTAGCAGGTTGAATCCGACACAGATTGAAAGATGTACTCCGGCTGTGTTCTGCAGGGTGGCTGGTATTACACCTACAATGCTTACAATCCGTACCAAAGTGCCCTTGAACAATGTGTTGACTCTTTCTAAACAGTTGCTGCACTGTGGATGACCCTGCTCTCTGACGCAGAGATTAAAAATCTCCTAACTTGCCCCCTGGGCTAAACAACGTGTTTTTTTAAGATGTGAAATAACTTAATAGCACCTGAGCAAGCCTGACTTTATGTAACTGCGTGACTAACAATGCATGATAAAATCCAAACAGCTATTTTAGTCCCTGGCTCTGATGACAATCAAGCTGTGAAAGAATGACAGCCATGCGGCGCATCGTCCAGCATGACTCTCAAGACACTCGCAAAATTAGCATTTAAGCCAACAGCAACATGTGCTTTGTTATGCTTTGACTGTAATCTTGCCAGTGTGATATTTTTATGCTGAAATATGCGTGCAGCAGTATTTTGCTAGCAGTCTGCCAAAAGCAGCCACAGCAGATAGCAAGTGGACGAGCAGCTGGCTGCTGAGCCAGATTCAATTTGGAGACAGTGGTGAAGAAAAATGACTTGATGTCGCTACAGTCGGTGAACTGATCAGTCACTTTTTTATGCCAGATTCTGAGTAGCAGTTTTAATAGTGTTAGTGCTGTTCCAACACCCTGATCTGTGCTTTCACCTAGTGCATGAAGTTTGGAATCAAAGTGGAGGAAACGTTTGCTTTGTTGAGAGGAAATGGCAAACTTAGATCATTTAGAAGAGTTGGGCTGTCTGTGCATGAATGCTGATTCAACTTAAAAACCTTTAAAGATACAGCATGAGGGATAGCTCTCCACTGCAGGGTGGATTACATTTTCAAGATATTCACATTAGCATTAGACTTCTTGAAAAAATAAATCTACTTAAAATGCAGGAGTCATTTATAATAATATACCATATTAAGAGTCAGGGGAATGTGGAGATCTGCGACAAGCTTTCAGCTCAGACTGAAGAATGAAACAGTTTCCCGTTACAGTGTGTTTGTGTGTGTTAGTGTGCTACCCCCAGGTTTCAGCTACCCTAGTTTAAGGTGTGATGTGCACACAGGCAAGCGATAGCATCTTTCCTAAGGGGCAGAGTTGTGCCAACCAGATGAGCTGATCCTTCTATGCAGTATGTGTGTTTGGCTGTGTTAGTATGACCGTTTTTTATTTTTATTTAACTGTGTCCAAGGATGTTTTTGTGCGTCTTACGGGCCCTATACGGCTATGAAACTGACTCAGCGCTTTGAAAACTTTCTTCTGAATGCTGAGTAAGGGTGAGAGGTTCTGCAGCTTTTCTGCCTTTCAGAAACAGGATGACTTATTAACTGAAAGTGTTCTTCTTTTGTTCATTTCACTTAGCCTGCTGAATTAGATTTTCAATAAGCTTCACAGTTCTCTCTGTTTTAATCAGTTTGAAAGAGTTTTTAATCAAATATTTTAGTTTTCAGAGGGATGTTTGCTGATGAATTGGAATGCTGAAGTAATTTTCTCATTTCATGGTCATCACAGAAATGTAGAAGTCATTTTTTAATTAAACGTGATTTAATTCCAACTACGGCTTTCAACTCTTGGTGGTGTTGATGTCTACTTTTAATTATTTTCTTTAAATATTTTTGATTAGTACTTTTTGCTGTTACAGATTCAAAATGGTAAAAATATGTGCTTCATATTTTATCTTAAGGTTTACAGAGACATTTTCACATCTTCTGGGAGATTTTTTGTATAGGAATTTATTTCAGTTTTATCTCTATGTATGTCACCGTGTTTGTGTGCTGTGTCAGAAAACTGCAGCTGAGAAGAAAGGCGTATAAAGATGGAAGAGAAATATTCATTTAGTCCTGTCTCCCACAATCCCTCTGTCTTTTTCAGGCCCATTGCCTGCACCCACTCCTCCCCCCTATTTCCCTCTGTTTCTCTTTCTCTGTCTTCAAGGTAAAAGCTGCTCACTCTCTCATTATTTGTGTGACTCTCCATGTTTGTGTGCACATTTGTGTGTGTGTGTGTGTGTGTGTGTGTGTGTGTGTGTGTGTGTGTGTGTGTGTGTGTGTGTGTGTGTGTAGCAGAGACAAAGAAGGATAGTTGGAGCCTGAGTCAATACTGCTGACCTCATGCAGTTGTGCAGTTTCTCTTTTTTTTTTCATGGTCAACCTATTTAATGTGACATGCACATACAAGCACAGCACATGCATGCACTCACAGCCAAGGCTGGGGCTTATCATGTCAAAAAAAACATGGATCCATGGAATTATCCTTGCAGTCCTAGTAAATTTTCACTCGTCTCTATGATTGACTTGGGCTTTGAGTTTACTTGAGTTGGTTACATTTTTGTAGTTAAAAGAGAGCTTCAGATTCCAGACCCTATGTGGTTTCAGGTGTTTCTGCAGCCAGCCTCAAGCGGATTCTCGATGAACTGCAGTTTATAACACTTCCGCATGGGCTTCATAGTTTGAGACTGGAGGTTGCAGCTTGATTAGTACCAACAACAGCTAGTGCCATAACACTGATTTGAGAACTGCGGAAAATTTACCTGAAAACACAAAGCTAGAGGAATTATTGACTGAAATCATCGCACTCAATGACTCACCATTTTCAAGGGTTGAATAACAAGGATTTTTCAAGCTAATGGTGGATTTGGAGGTGTAGCAGAGTAGCTGTCACATACCCCTACCTGCCCTATATGATGTGATCTCTACACACGTCTAATGTCTTATCCATAGCAATGTCAGTGGCATAAGTTTTACCACAGACATGGACTTCTGACATTAGTCAAGTGAGTATGCTTAGTTTGTCATAAAGATTGAAGATTGAAAAATACATTAACTGGTAGTCCATGCTAGTCAAAGCTAGTAAAATGTAAGAAGCCAGTGTTTAATGGCTAATAATATGTATTTTTCTGCACTGGAGTGGTGGGGTTATTCAGTTTCTGCCAAAACTGTAAATAAAACTTCTGTAAATATGAAAAAAAAAAAAAGATAGCTTCAGAACATCTTTAATGAAAATGTCAGGGAGTAGCATTCTTCATTTTGCAATAGTATCACACTTGACAGAACAGCCCGGGAAACATTTTTAGATATGAGGGTGGAAGGAGAGTCAAGAGGTTAATACGATTCATAAGTAGAATTTATAACAATGTGGGATAAACTTTGGCATGGCGGATGTAATGGAAAAGGAAAGAAAAGGCCAAGGACTCATGAAATATAAGGGAAAAAGAGATACACTCTGGAGAGAAAACAGACAGAGCAGAGTACAGTGCAGTGAACGAGAGGGGGGGGGGGGCAAGAGAGAGATGGAGAAAAACCAGAGTGCCGTATACTCCTGAGAGAGAGAGAGAGAGAGAGAGAAAAGAAGCAAGACTTGTGCTTTGATTTACACATTTAAACATTGATAGCGATCTTTGGGGAGCGGAAAAAAAAACCTCACTATGCCGCTAACATGTTGCAGGAGAGGGGAAAGTGAAAGACGCTAGATCTTGTACATACCTCCTGCTAGAAAGCCCCCAGAGGCTCAACACATCTTCCACATAGGAAATCAACCCAATAGCTTCAGGCTAAAGAATTGACAATCACAGCTATGCATTCATCAAAAGCTACTGTTCACAGAATTTCCATTGGAATCTAGTCAGGGGTGCTCAATGCGTTTAATATCAAATGTGTGAATAAAGGAGGAAATGAGAGAGAAGAAACGGTAATGTGTGTGAGGGGAAGAAGCTGTAGGGAAAGAAGAAAATGAGAATATCAGTGGGGAGAAAGTGAGACAACATGCTTACAGCACACCGCAATCCTGGAGCCTCACACACATTTACATGTTTGTATCCACACACATGATCTTTTTAAGTAAATTCATTCAAATTTGCACTCGCCAGAGCCCAAGTCGATCTCTTATCTGTTTCTGCATTTTAAGTTGTTTTGAGCTGCATAATTTCCTGTTTTTATTTCCAAAGATGCAAATGTTTTTTTCCCTCCATCTCAGAGTATTTTGCAGATCACTGACACTCCTTCATGCCGCATGCAAGCATAGGTTGTTAATTTTTTGACATTCTGCTCTCACACGCCCCCGACATTCTCCTGCAACAGCTTTCATCCCGCTCAGTACAGAGAATATTTTTGGGTGTCTAAGAGCAGCGTTTTTTCATCTGGAGTTTGTTTGCATGCTTTGTACTTGAATATATTTCTGAGGACTTTATCATTACCACTATATATACAAAGAGCAGCCCTGACTTTCCCCTTGCAGATCATTTATTCTGCTAAAAGATGAGTTCCCTACATTTATTTGGATGTCTCCCCCTTTTTTTTTGCTGCATTTATCATCTTATCTTGCCTCTTCTTTTCATGCTGGGAACTCTTTTCCTACCCAGCTCACACCATCAGTGCTTCTTAACTCGTCCTACCTCCCATTGTCTTTACCTCTGTCTCTCTCTGCATGCCCTCAATTCACAGGCAAGCTCCCATCTATTGCTCTCTCTGCGTCTCACTGCGTCTCTTGCCAGGTGTAGCTGTGTTGAGCTCCGGGCTAATGTGTGCGAGCGGAGCAGGGTGCGTGCATGTGTGTGTGTGTGTGTGCATGGCTTTATGATGCATGTGTGTTTGTGAGACCTTCTGTTTTCTCCCCTCTCTCTGTCCTCGATTCAGACCCCCCCTCCCTCTCCTTCTCTTCCCCTTTTTTCCCTCTGTTTTGTCTCTTTTCGCCGCATGCGTGTGTATCTCTCACCAGGTGTATGTTGTTATGAGCTTGGGGCTAATGTATGTGTGTGAGCTAGAGAGGGGGGGTTGAAGAAAGAGTGAGAGGGAGGATGCCCTAGTTCTTGCAGTAAAACTAGAAGGGATAAAATAAACTGCAAGAGGGGCAATAACAGTAAAATCTTTATGCAGAAACTGTTAAAATGGCTTATTTGTGTCTATGTGTGTCCATTAGTTTTTCTCTGTGTGTGTTTATGTGAGGTTTGGATTTTAATTGTGAACAAAGTACACACCCCGCCCTTCCAGCTGTCATTGCTTCTCCTCTAGAATCACTCAGAGGCAGGCAGCACCCTAGTGGTGCAAAAGTAATTGAAAAAAATGAAATTATTTTAATCAAATGATCTGCTTCCTGGTTTTATTTCGTTCAGTCTGGGAAGTTCTTCTTCTGGATTTCCAACCATATCTTCGAAATCCCCCTCCAGCAGATATATGAAAGACTTGTGAAAATGGGATGTAATGGAATCTGTGGATGAAACGGTAAAACCAGGATCCATGTGAGCCTGTGAAATGTTGTACGGCTGATATGTAAAGGGTCATATTAACAAAGGTTACCTGAGACTCTCAAGGGCCACTTTGTCAAATGTGTCACTGTTCAATCATCAAGTCTGTCATTTGACCTCAGCTTTGTATTATGGATCAAATATGTGGTTAGCTTTCAATTAGCGTTTAATAGCTATGATTTACACCCCTTATCCAAAACATTATGACACAGTGCCTCGTATTCAGGTAGTCTGTGGCTATGGAACCACATAGAACGACCACATGCAGCCAGCCTTTGCCACCCATATGCATTAACGACCCTTAGCCACCCATGTAACCAATGTCCCTTCATTGGACCACCATTGCCCTGTAGGTATTGGCTGCTATAGATCCGAAACACCCCACAAGAGCTGAAATTTACTCTAGCCATCACCATTAGACTCTTATCACATATGATCACATCCTTACGTCCAGCAAGAATACTTTAAGGATTGTGGAAAGAAGTGTCAACTTGGTGCCCACCCAGTGACAGGTGCCATTGTTTGCTTTACCTTTCAGTGGTCATTACGGTGGACATGACTCTCTAGAGTTCTGAACTTTCCACAACAAAACTATTAGCAATAATGCATAATTGACACAATTCGAAGTAGTTACATTAGCTTTTTTATGAGATTTAAAGTTGAAGATTAAGGGCATTTACCCACAAAACCAATGCATTTTTCAGCACTTAGTGTAAAACAGCCCTCAGTGTCACACTTTTTATTTCTTGCTGCGATAACGGAGCTCTCGGTTGTAAAAAGTTTTACCTTTTTGAACAACCCTGCACTCGTCAGTGTGACTTACCCCTCACTGACCAATCACAATCAACAAGGGAGGTCTGTACAGGGGAGAAACCCACATTTTTCGAGGGCACAGTTTTCACCTGTAGAGCTAATGCTCTGATACAATCTCTATAAGTTGTTTAATGTTTTCTGAAACATACAGAGCAATTGAAATAGACTCTACAGTCACATCAAAGGAAAATGGAAACGTCTGTCACTTCTTTTGTAACCTAGCATCAGTAAGCGCTGGTAAGAAGCACTCCAAAATTGATGTTGTGGGCGCCACTACTGACAAAAAAGCAACAGTAGACACAGATCCTCTCCAAGATCTGGTAACTACTCAGTCTGTACACAAAATTTCAAGGTTTAGCTAACACGAAAGACATAGCAAAGCGTTGCTAAATGGCTGGAAACAGAAGTAAACTGGTAGCTCGGCAGAATGTAAAGGCAACTGAATCCTGACAGATTATTAAACAGACTATCATTATCAGTGTTTTTACTTGTTATAAGGCAAATCTTTGGAATTTCTAAAGAGCATCCTTTGACTTGACAGTAGACATTTACACCAAACTTAAAGTATCAACCAAAGTTGATATGTGTTGAAAGTTCTTGTTGCGTGTTGAGATACTCTTCACCATTAATCTATTTAACATTCTGACTGGGGAAATCCTTTTAAAAGCTTGGCACATTGGCATTTATTCATTATTAAAGCTTATTTTGACAAACAGTGCAGAAGGTTGAATTATTTAATGTTGAACTTTGATGACTCTGTTTGCTACATTAAATAACTTTTTTGAACTTTTGTAAACACTTCTTTGCATTGTGGTTGGAAATTTGGTTCCTCTGAGATTTTATTGGTTTCTCCCAAGGTAAGGTGCAAATGCACGTTCACCATCAGCTGACACTGGGGGGCTGTGTGAATGATGCAACCCAGAGTAATATCAGCAATCAGGGGAAGCGGCTGTCTCTTTTACTCCCCCTCTCTTCTCCATCTTATCAACTTCTTGTTTCTCCCTCCCCTCTGTGCCTCTCAATGCTCTCAGTCCCTGCTCTCCCCTCCCATCATCTCCCCTTTTTTCCTACTTTCCATCTTATCCGTTTGTCCCTAAATACTCTCCTCTCATTTTAAACCCATCCTGCTCCCCTTTCTGTCTTTTTCTTTCTTCATCTTCTTTTGTTACTCACTTCATAAAGCTTTTCAATTTCTCTTAACATCTCTGCTTTCTCCCCCATCCTCCTTCTGTTCCTTGCTTCCTCTTCTCCCCCTCACTCTAAGAGAGATTGAGAAGAAGATGGGATTAAAAAGAGAATGAAAACCTGAAAAGGATGGATCGAAGAGGGAGGGGGTAGTGGAGAAGTGGGGGGAGGGGGAAATGTAGAGACGATCAAAGAAAAGGAGACTCCAGAGAGAGTTCCTTGAATTAAATAGCAGATTAAATCGAATTAATATTGAATTGTGAGATAGAGAGGGAGAAGAAGAAAAAGAGAGGGCGAGGCAGATGGATGATACGAAAATTGCTTCATGTAACGTATTTAAAGTGATTGGTTAATAAAAACATACAAACATAAACCAGTTAGCTTCATATGCTGACACTTACATGTGAGTTTCCTTAAGCACTTTATTCTTGACTGGACAATCTGCAGATAATGCAGATTAAATAGTTACCTAGACAAGGCACCGCATTCTCAAAAAAAAAAAAAAGGCATGTCGATATGTCCATTGCCAAAATTCCCTGCCAACTTTTTTGACTATACTAGCCAAGTTAACATGCTGAGGTAGCTGGCAGAGACGACAAACAAAACAAGTTTTCGCCAGACTTTATTTGGTGACTTTTGTTGAACTCCTACTCTTCTTTCCATAATCAAAATAGCTCATAGTGTGAATTTAGATGAGCAAATCTCCAGGGAATTTATCACAAAATTTACACTCAACTAAATTCCAATTTAGCAAGCCAGAGCCTGTGCAAAAGGGGAAAAAAATCTTCATTACTCCTTATAAACCCTAACAAAACCACCAGACATGCTTTGATGAGGACACTACCTGACTTCAGTTAGAAAATAGGTCATGTGCACTTAAGCCAAGAACCACCAATATAAACTTTATTTGAAATGTCCTCTAGCATTTGTTCTGGCAAAAATGGTAAAAAATGGTCTAAATTAGGGATGTGGGTATTTAGTTTGTCCATTAAATGTCATCACCCTTGCTTTTCGACCCCAGAATTACTAGTGGGTTGTAACATTTGGATATTTTAAAGCTTGAAATCCCTTGAAATGCTTGAAATACCATCGTGTCCAAGTTGTAATGCAGCCGTCCTTCACCAGCCGGGGCTTTAGCTCTGCTTAATGCCTAGTGCCATAATGCTATAAGGCTGTACTACAAGGATGTGAAGAAGCACATATAAAGTTGGCATCTTGCTGCGTGGTGCGGTTTGGCATTATGATATGGAGTAAATGAGTATGTAGGTTGTATCAGGTTAAACGTGGGATTTAACAACTCAACTACAGCAATGCATAACCAGCCCAGGCATGTGAACCTGTTAGGAGAATGAAAGGCTGGTGGTGCCAACTCTGCTAATGTTATCCACAATCTGCTAACTGATTTGACATAACTTACCCTCAGACTCTTATTCTGTGTTTAGTAGGGCTGAACGATTAATCAAATTCAAACCGACATCGCAATGTAATAGAATGCAATTTTCAAATCGCAAAGGCTGCGATTAAAAAGAAAAAGAAAAAAGTTTCATGTACACAGACGCAACCTTACGTGACATGCATGCATTAGGTGGCTGTAATGCACCTTTAAGCTGGTTTGCCGACGGCCAAAAATCTCTGAAGAACGAGACACATGCGAGCGGGGATTAAGAAAACAACTTCAGTCATGCTAAGTTTTGATTTGTTGTTTTGTTGTTGACATCTTTAAAAATGGCCCCAGCAGAAGAACCGATCATAATTAGACGTACAAAATAATCAACATGCTGAATATTAACATGTGGAGCAGGCTTATAAATAATCTCCGCAGATGCAGTCAGTGAAGACCCAGACAACATGTGGATTTACTGCAACAGGACAACTGAACAGAAACATGTTTCAGACTCGCAGTGTTCAGTTTTCTTCCTTCTTGTTCTTATTGAGAAAAAAATAGCATGATTACGTGGTCAGGTGTCAGCCAGGTGAGCAACCGGGTCATAATCAGTCCGGCAGCGGAGAAAAAAAAGACCTGTCACTCAGCTGCAGCCCCAGGCTGAGCGTCTCTGCTGTGAGCAAAACCTTGGGTCAGCTGATTCACATCGAAACATGCTCTAAACTTAAAACACTTTTTTGGCAGAATTTTGTTAAGTAGTTGTGGTGAACGCTTACAAGACTGCAAGTCAGAGTATTTAGTAAGTTTACAACTGTAATTCAAGTAGATAAATAAACCGTCTTTCATATTAATTCATGCTTCATTTGCCTTTATCTTAACATAAGCCTAGCCTATGAGAAAGAACAGTTTGTGTATAATAAATCTGATATAGTTTATTATCATACAGATTGATTCATTGCTTGTGTTTGTTGAAAAATACATGAGAAGAGGACCTTGAAAAAATAATCGCATATTAAATCACAATATTAATAAAAATAATCGCAATTAGATTATTTTTCAAAATCGTTCAGCCCTAGTGTTTAGGCATGTGCAATACATTGTACTCAATTTAGACCATTTCCTAAGTGTTTTCTGACCTTTAGACTTGTCACGTTGTCCGAGTTTGAATTTTCCTTTGAATGTCAAGGAAATAAGCTGCTTCGGAACATCCCATTCAATTCCCACCCAGAATTGAACAGAAAATGGGCACGTCATTAACTTGTAAGTGGAATTAGTATAGCATTTAGGAGCTGAAAAAGTCTGTAGGTGGTTGGAGGAGACCAAAGAAGAGTTTAAAGGAATATTTGTTTTTTAATGTTAATTGGAGTAATTCACAGATTGTCTGTAAATAACTGGTCAGAAGCCTTGAGTCTAAGTAGCCCAAAACTAATGTTAAGTTAATATCTGATACTATTTTTTAAAATATATTTCAAAAGCTTATGTCAGTGTTGAGTTTACAGCTTCTATCTCTTGCCCATATTTCCCCCCCAAAATGTAAGGTTTCACTAAACTGATTTCTAAACTGCCACTTTGCACCGAAAAAACATCAACCCAACCAGTAAGTTAAGGCTACAAGGTGTCCTTCAGAGCCTAACTGAGCTTCAGAGGCCAAAATAAAGCACACGATGAGTCACATTAATGGGCTAGCAGTCATCAGACCATGTACTGTATTTTCAATAGTACTCCACCCTTGCAGCGGCAGCTAACAATGACCTAGCCTTGTATGGGCATCTTGAGAAGCCATATCTGTCAGAGGACAACAAAGCCCAGCAGTGGCTGTCGACTAGAGGTCGGGCAAGTAGCCTCATTACAAGAAAGCTGTCAGTTTCACAGCTAGACTGGATGGTACAAAGTGACTCTCACCTTTTTAACTACCTCTGTGGTGCAAGAAAGTTCCTCAAGCTAGCTCCTTGCCAGACAACAGAAGACGACGTTCTTTTGTAGTCTCTATTTCCCAGGGGTGGACATGTGTAACTCTCACTGAAAACATTTCCTTACCCTTCAAAAGGTTCTTACAGGACGAATTCCCCCAACGTCTCAGAAGGCAATCTCAAAGCGATTTAGAATTTTTTAAGTCCTTCACAATCAATCAGCGAGTAAAGCCCTGATTGACAGCAGACAAACCCTTGAGATGTCAACCTGCCTTGAGTAATGGTCCTTCTTTCATGCCTGTCTTTGCCTTCCTTCATCTCCCTCTCCTTTTCCCTGCCTCACCCTGTTTCTCCTCTTTTTCCCAGTTGACGACCAGGCATAACCTTTACCTTTTCTTTCTCCATTTGCTTCCATTTATCCCTTTACTCAAAGCAGATCCTCTCTCAGTTCATACATGAGACTCTTTTTTTCTCATGTCCCCTCTGTCCTGTCCTCTCTTCCCTTCATCGGTCTCCATCTTTCTCTGATGACTTTAGGGAACGCTGGTCGCTTTGGCCATCAGATAACAGTGTCCTTGATTGATAGATTTTGTGCGCGCCTGTGTGCACAAATATGTGTTCAAAGGCTACCGCCAGTATGCTTGTGTGTGTGCGTGTGTGTGTGTGCTAATGTGTGTGTATAGACTTTTAGGGCATATCTCTTTGGGATCAGCATGTGGCTGAACATTGAGCTTTTAATACCCTTGCCAAAGCTATAGAGGCCAACATTACTCCTCTATCGTCCTACCTCCCTCTCCAATTAAGCTTTTAATACAACTTAAAAAGAAGAAGAAAACATCACTGTTCATGGAAAGAAAGAGGGGAAATGTGTGAAAGAAAAAGGCAAATGGAGTTAGGAGTTTGGAGAGGGAGGTGAGAGGGAGAGAACATGAAGTAGGATGGGATTACAGGAGGAAGAGATAGAGACAGTTGGCAGTCTTACCGATTTAAAACAACGCTTGGTATTTTCCATAATGCTGACAGTTTTGAAATGCTAAATTAGCTGAGAAAATGTCACAAGGTCTCTGGGGATTCTCTGAGTGCAGACAGGAGATGAGAAGTTTGACTACATTTCACTGAGGCTGAGCAACCAACTGACTGAGTGGACTGAGGGATGTCAGAAGATCTCTCTAATCTTCAAATGATTACAGATCATACATGTTAACTTTTCTTGACTGTGTGTTGACTGTGACTTGACTGTGAAGTGTGGGAAATGTAATTTGACAATGACATTGCAAGTGGGCTTCCATATGTTCCAAAGGAGTCTTCAATTGGTTTGATTTACGAGGACAGAGATAGTGACGGCGTGTAAAAGTAATTCCCTTTGGCTGTGGAGTCACCTCTTACGTCAAAACATCAATCACTCATTTTGGCGGGCTACAATTACAGGGAAGGTTTTTAGTTGGTGACTCATCTTCAAGATAACAGAGTGACGCCATAAATTATTATTTATAGCACTCATGTTCCAAAAATAATCACTCAAATGCTTTATAATGTACAGGATATTTTCTCCCACTGGATATTTAAGAGCTAACCTGGCTGTGACATTTTAGCCCAGAATAACTTTTTAACATGGATAACAGTGGGGTGTGTTATTCAGCTAGAGAGGTTGGTTACATTTGCTGCAAGACAATTCAAGCCAGATTCATGTATTGGGCAATAAAAGGTATCAAGCTTAAAAGATATGCTTTTAAAAATATATGATAATAATGACTCAAAGATATTTTGCTTCTACTTTTTTTAGGCACACGTCTGAGACTGACTAAAAATGGCTCCACTACCAACTTTTGGGTCCCCCACCCACCAGCTGAGAACCATTGTTATAGGAGTTGACTCTGTTTTGGAGACAGCCTCAAGTGGCCATTTAAGGAACTGCAGATTTGGTACTTCCATGTAGACTTCATGTCTTAGTGCCGGAAGCTGCTACTTGAAAATATTAGCCTGTTTATATCAAACTGGCTGCTTGATGCCATGTTCTGCTACTAGTTGACTAATAAATCAAGCACTATCTGGCATTTGACATGTTTTTGAATTTCCTGCTTTATTTGATCACATTCATTTGACAGTTGAAATAAAATTACAGTAAAGCAAAAAGAAGTCAACTCACAACACGATGAACTTTGTAACTAGCAAACATGACATATTTCCCTTCTCACCGAGAGAGCAAGCTAAAGCATGACAGACATGTTTTCTCTCTGCTACTTTAATCTCATGTTTTCTAGCATGCGCATACGTTAATGTGGCTGGATGGTGTGCACATGTGTGTGTGCAGTCTTCAAAGGGTTTCTTTTAGGTTACTTTAGCATCAACAGGGGGTTGACGAACAGGGTTCAACTTTCATCACAGCTGGATGCTGTTTGATCAACTTACTCATCTGTCTGTCTCACCCCCCTCCCTGTAACATCAAAGAATGGAAGTGTTGATGGAAGTGTACTTTCCCGTGCCTGTTTGTGTTGCTGTTGTTTGTTACACAGTGCTAACCAAAGGCCCAGAGACAGCTGATACTGGAGTCCATGACATCAAATAAACAGTAAAGATGAATTGTGAATTCAGTCAGGTCCCTTCAGTGAACTGATTCAAGGAGGGAGCAGTGCTAATAAAGTTGCTATGAAATATAGAAGGACTTCTTGGTTTTGTCAGTCAGTTTTAGTGCAAGGGTCCTCATGAAAAAATCGAACATATACACTCAACAAAATCTTGGTTGGAAGTGGCAGTGATAACAATAAAATCATAAAGACTTAACATAACAAAAGCCAATTAGTAATTACAATAAAGAAAACTTAACGGTGTCTCCTTGGCCTCCAAAATAATGTCAGTGTCTCCACTGAGTAGTGAAAAAGTACATAACCCTCCCCTTTCCTGACTGACCTCCCTCTACAAATCATTTTTATAATGTGCTTTGCAATGCCTGAGAAGCTGCAGGTATGGTGCTATAATCCACAAGACCTTGACAGGTATTTAATGACATTTAATGTTGACGGATGGTCACTGCAGCAGTCAAACTTAATGCACAAGTCAGTGTGACCTTTTAGGTGCCCTAAGGCTATTGGCTGATTGAGTGTCCATGAGTTTTATCAAACATAGTGTTGTATCTTTGGAAGAATATTTATATTTTGCTTTAATGGGACAAAGAAGTAAATGAATGATAATAATCCATGTCTTGTTATGCAGTATATTCTTATTTACTAAACGGCTCCAGAACATCAGTGAATTGCTGCCTCTGGGGTTTCTACTGATGATAATGATGATTATGATGATGAGAGATGAGCAGAGCTGAGAGTGAAATTACCTTAAATAGCCCTACTTACTTTGGATACTAATCCATTATTAGATAAGCCTAAAACTGGGTCACACCGATGCATCATGTACCCATGTTTTTTAAAGTAATGAATAAGGCCAACAGTAAGTGTATTTTAATTATACATTTATTTCTGGAAAGTGCAAAGAAATAAACTGTGTGTTTGTGACTTCTAACAAAGTATGTAAATGTAAAAGTTCCTCTGAAATGATTAGATTGTGATCAAATTTAATATATTTACATCTTCTCTTTGGTCATTAAATTGACTTATATTTTGAGGTCAACACCTTGCATGCATCAGCATGTATCAGGTCCAGATGGTTTTCCAATTCACGTATATAAAATATTTAAAGATAAATTAGTGAACCCTGTATATAAAATGTTCAAATGGAGTCCTTCCATCTTTAATGAGAGCACCTGCTACCCAACCCAGGATACCTAAAACAGGTAGCAAGGGAGAGACTTGTTGAAGGTACAGTGATTTCCAATAGCACTGCATATGAGGGTTTTACACTGTGTTGATTGAACAAACATCAGAGTGGCAGCTTTCCATGAAATGACAAATCCTACATATGAAGTCTAATAACATACACAACACCTCTTTTGTAATTCTTTAGGAAGACATTTGTGTGTAGGTGACAACCAACAAAAGATGGATGGTGTAAGTGCAAATTAAAAAATTGAACACAAGTTTTGGCATACTATTTTCAGAAATGTAACATTGATTTGTCCATAAAAGCTTGCTTGAAGGATAACATGAGGCGTTCTTTGAGGTTTGAAGCTACAATATTAATAGGTTGCAAAATTACCAAACACAAAGCGAGAGAAATACTGATTTATTCTTTACTGAATATCTTTTTTCCCTCCAACGTACCACAGCAACTAGCCAATTTTTAAATGAAATACATAATAGATTTATACTCCTACCACAAACACCATATCCAAATGAACAGTAACATTTTTCTCAACCTTGAAAATGTGTATTCACACATGAATGTGACTCTGACTCATTCATTTTTATATATTTCTGACTTCTCCTGGGTTGTGACCTCGGACCGAGAATTATTGGCGAAAAAGAGCTGCAAGCTTTAGGCCGCTTTTAAGACACTGACTTAACACTAACCCCATGACATTTATCTGTGAGGGTGACTCACGTTTAACACACAAACACACACATACACACTTTGTAACATACACACACACAGGCTTGGTCTTTTTAAGGCCTTGTGGTCTAATGTGGGCTGTCAGCACTGCCACATTGTTGTGACTTGTTACAGGGGATAGCGCTGGAGGGTGGATGCTTGGGTGTGCGTGTGGATCTGTTTGCGTGTGTGTGTGAACAAATGGCTCCATGTGTACATTATTTACTACTTGTTTTTGGTGTTTGTGCATGTTGTGTTTGTATATTAAATTTCAGAAATATAATAATGACAAAACTGCATAACTAAGATGTTATCAAAACTGGTTGTGTTTCTATTTATGTCAAATTTTGCAGGCATACAATTATGAGTGGGTGGAACAATGTTGAAAATCATGCTATTCATGCTCACTCTTTTCACCCCCTGCTGTTGTCCACTGATAAGAGATTTGACATGGCCTACACATACACATACACATACACATACACATACACATACACATACACATACACATACACAAACACATACAGTAAATACTACCACAGACATGCAAACATTCAGATGCCTTGAAGGCAGATTATATCAGATTGTTCCAAAGAGCGTGTATACCTCTTACTGCTTACAGGATCTGTATAAGAAATCACATGCACATACAGCGATATGATCTCTTTAATCTTTGTTTCTCCTTGCCCTTTCTCTTTTCCTGTAACACCCTCAGATTGGTCATCTCACATCTGCATAGTCACCATCAGATAAACATAGAATTCCTCTTGCAATTGCCTCTCCCATACGGGTCTCAATGCTAATTTGACCGTCTGATATAGTCATGTGGAGAGGGAGAAAAAGCCCTCAAGCGGGATGTATCCATCTGTTGTCTGTTTCAACAAGCCTGTTGGATTTAAAGAGCAGGGGAGTGCCTGCTCCCCTACTGAGCGACATGCTACATGGATGTTATTGCATATAGCCGAGGGTTGGTGATCTAGATGTCCCAGGCCTTAAAGGCGAATCCTTTGACATGGGTCACTTATCTTTGAATGTCATCTCCTTCGAAATCTTTGAGCGAAAAGGCCGGGGAAGTTTAAACTATAAAGCTTAAAACAAAGCATTTCAAAATTCTGAGACAAATAGACAACTTTCCTTTTAATCTTTGGAAGAAAATTCTGAGGTGGCTAAACAGCAACACCGACGCGTTAGGCTACGCAAGGAAAGGAAAATGTCTGTCTTTGCAAAGAGGTGGTGGGAGAAGGAGGAGGACAGTTTTCTATAGTCATAGTCAGGGAGGAAAATCTTATAGCCATTTAAAGTGCCTCATTCTCATGCTAAACTGTGATTTGACAAAATGCATAAAATGATGCTTCAATGTAGTACATCTTACCTAATCAGTGAAAAAATGACTGTATATAACTATGGATGACATGCCTTCATCTTCAGCACTGTAAGAAGTGAAGCCAAAATACACCTGCAATAGACACTGCAATATTGCACTGGTGACATACAGTATTTTGGAGCCAAGGCATTCACATGAGGGATCTGGCTCAGGAAGCATTGGGACTGGCATTACACCATTTCTGCATACCAAAACATACTTTTGTCTTACCAGTAAAACAGCATCTGTCCCTCAGGTCGCTACAGTCTACAGCAGAACAGATTCTTAAGTTGATTTGAAGTAGACACTCACAGTTAATGAAAGTCCAATTTAGGAGCCATCTTTGTCGGCAGAGCTGTCAATCGTGACATCACATCACATCCTCATAGTAGGTGCTATGACAGACAGCACGTTTGTAAAAAATGTATTTGACTTGTGTTTTATTTTTTTGTTTGACCCATCTGTTACACTGGAGGAGGCAGCCAGTCACCAGGGTTAGCTCTAAAATGTTGTTTGTTAAAGCTGTTGTGCCATCCATTGTTTTATGCAGTCTATGGTTAAAAATTACATTATAATTGTACTACTTTGTACTACTGTTCTAATTATAATTCTCAAAATATTTTACTTCCATCTTAACATGCACAAGTTTGGCAAACTGGCAGGAAACTAATAAGCACACTTACACTTGTATTCAGACCGTTTTATCAGAGTCAAAATGAATGGTGCCAGATTAAATTTGTTATCTTTTTCTAAGACAATGCAACAGTAAGCTTGTTCAAGCAGCTCTGAAGGACTTTTTTACACATTCCCAGTCATCCAAATCATGGTTATTTAAAGTTTGAACCAAATGTACTGGATTGAGGTTTGAACCCCTATAGGACTGTTAAGATAACTCCAAAAAGCAATAGAATAGGGAAGGTAATACAAAGGCTGAGGGTACCAAAGATGTGGATGTAGAGTTCTAACTCTGTTGCTGCAACCATGTACCATGGCGTAAATCAGTTGGTATGTGACATCTGCAATGTGCTGCCAAGCTCTTCCCGCCCAGGATTTAATACCTGAAAATGGAATAGTCTACTTTCATAAATACTCTGCACTCCATTCAGCCAGCTGGTTAGTTTTCCTCCTGTAGTTCCAGCCACCAATGGTCAACATTAAAAACACTGTATCTGACTCCAGCTATTTCATGTGAGAAGATCAAATAAAACAGTAGTCTCAAGGAATAAAAAAGGAGCTCTTACCAATTCCTGAAACATGCAATCATCATCAGACTGATGATGCAAGAAGTGTAAACCTTGCTCTAACATCAATGTGTGTGGGAGAGTGGTGAGTGGGTGGATCGAGAAAAGACTTGTGAAATTCTCAAGAAAAGTGGGAAAAATGGTAAGTGTCACAGAGGCACGATCCTCTTCCCTTAACAGCGACCTTCAATTTGCCTGCATGCTTCGGTTAAGGCGTCGCAATTCAAAGCAAAGAAAACCGAGGTTCTACTGTGCAATCACCAGGTCCAGAAAAATGTAGCCATATTTCAACTAAGCAGGGATTTGCTTTGTGAGGGCACTCGTGTGGAGTGAAACATTTTTTGGGATAAGTAACACTTGAAAAGAAACTGTGTGATCGAGGTCAGAAGAAGAAAGAGATACCTGTGTGCCAAGGAAATGTTGGCAGCTGCTGTTTTGATTTTGCCCTCAGAAAACATACTGACTTTAAAGATAGAAGAAGAAGTAGAGTCTTTATCTCTCTCTGTCACTCTTTTACTCTCCCTCTGGTACTCTCATCATAGCAGCAGCGCCCTTTACTATCTCAGAAGCTATCTGTAATGGGCACAATGTTCAAAGCAAAGCAGTGGTGTTTGTGTCTGGGTGTTAAGCGTCTTGGCATGCCTGCGTGTGTGTATTATTGTAAAATGTCTTTCCTATGGCCTTGCCTGCTTCCTCTCTCTCACCGACTCTCTCTTTTCCTCTGCCCTCCAGAGTAGAGCAAATCTTCCTTCCAGTCAATTGAAGCCGTTTTCATGTCTAGCACCCTGCGCTGCTGCAGGCAGTGTGCATGTGTGTCTGTGAGTGTAAAAGGGTCTGCATTTTTGAGTGTGGGTCGGTGTGTGTGAAGGCTGCAGGGTAGCCATGACTGTGGGATGCCTGCAGCTTGAAAGGAGGGAAGTCCAGTCTTCTGCCTGTGTGTCAGTTAGCTCAATGGTGTATGGGTGATAAACTGTATACTTGAGCGTGAGTTTAATTATCCTGTGCAGTGTGTGTTTGAATAAGGAGAGTCATTAAACCTGGTCATGGAAATCCTAATTTTCCATATCGTTACTGTAGAAGTCTGGTTTTTTTTTTTATTTAAGGCCAGCAGCAAAAACTCATAAGTCTGCCAGAATCTGTGTGTTTGTGAGTGCGTTTGTTCAAAATAGTTCTAGTGACGTTTGTAATTACAAGAACTCAAGTGAAGCAAACTCCTCACATCAAACCTAATTTTAAACACACTGCCAATTTAGCCTGCATTACACCGACATCTATTCATTTATGATCATTTAAAAAAAATGTGATTCTCAAGCATAAGAAAAGTGGTCTAATTATGCTACTGCATCTCCCTTTATTTTGAGCTTCAACTGAAACGACTGACAATTGCCAGTAAAACATAGCTTAAATGGGCCTATACGATACAGAACACAGGACTGCATTGAACTTTAAGTCTCCATGTCCATGCGTTTAGAACTACTTTATATTTTCTGCCATGTAGTTTCATTGATTGTGTTAACATGCACTTAGATAACATGCTATAGTTGGCTTTTCTCAGTAAGTTCATTACTGTCATGTTAATGGGGAAACCTGTTAGTTGGAATTGAGGCTGGGAATTAAAGAAGCCTGATTTCCCCAGATACATTTCTCCTGGGGCAAAATAACTCTACTAGGTATATGCATAAGCAGGTTTTAATCAGCTTTTTACAAGTATGCATGTGCATAACAAAGACCTGAGTCATTGGGAGAGTAAACGGATGAATGAAAAAATGTATTATGAAATGAGGAGGATGAAGATGGGGAGAAAACTGACTGTATGCTGGTTGCATATAAGCAGATGTTAAATGTACCCAGTTTATTTAAGTGCATTTAATTGTATTCCCCTGTTACGCATGTAACCTTATTTACCTCAAAGTGAAATCAATACTCATACACAGATGGATACCTTTCACTGAGTAGTTGGAGTGTAAAGACGCAGATGTTTCCTCTGGAGTTTCTTAGTTATTAAAAGACCCAGATAAAGTAGAGTGAGTTTTAGACAACCATTAGATATTTAACAAGAAGCAGCAACACTCAGAGTCTTTGCTTAGAGATTGGTGGATGTGTAAAATGGCAACTTTTTACATTATCAACATTCAAAATGTAGTGTGATTAGTTCACAACCATAGACTATGTAAATAATGGACGTAGTATCCGTGACGTCACCCATCTGTTTCTGAAGCGCTGTTTTGAAGCCAATGGTCGGTGGGAACCATACTGGATATGCTGAAGTCAATCTAACTTCTGTCGGGGTAAAGAGGTGGGCTTTGAGCCTCCTAGCCAAAAGCTACCGTGTCTGTCATTCAAGTCAGCTGTGCCTCTCATTGAAAGACTCATTCACCCCCCTACAGTGTGTGCCAACGAGAAATGAGTTATCCAGATTAGACTCGTTTTTTGTACCAGGCTGTAAACTTATATATTTTTGCTGTACAGATCGTCTTTTTTGAATTTGTATGTATGTGGGTTCAGGTACTTCTGGAGCATTCTTCACAACATGGTAGCACCAGTTGGTACAAAAAGTTTGTGTGTGGTTTTAGCTGCATTATCGACAGCTTTAGACAATGGTAAAACCAAGCATCATACCAGCTCTTACAAGTACAAGATTACCCTCAATACTAGGGAGTGCGTCACAGTGGATTTCTTTCTACAAGCCTCATATTATCAAAGTCAAGTCCTTACTAATCAAATTCAGAAATGAACATTCAAGTGAGGGAATATTTAGCCCTACACCCAATCTTACTATATTCCAGCATACAGTAACCTGGTTTAAGTTTAATTCCCATGGTTGCTTGATCTGAACACAAACTGTGTTGGTTCATCTTTTAAACTTGTAACATAAACTCTAGCAGTCATATGACCAAATCGAAACATGTGTGACCAACTCCCACTAGAATTGTGCCTTCATTTTGACCTTAATTATATTGGCCTCAGGTATTCCATTTCTCTGGTTACTCAAGTAGCTGCATCAGGTTACAAAATTGGTGTCATGAGGGGCAAACACTGATGCAGTCTAGTTCATTAGTGTTGGTTTAAATGAGGATTCCAAGTATCTCATTATCTGAATGCTTTTCTGGAGTTATTTAATTGATATTGAAATCATAAGAAATTAAATGATCTAAATGCTATTTGGGAGAATTTCATTAGCATGTTCAATGGAGGCGTTTAGTGACACACTCTAGCCTGAATTTCATTTGAAAGAACTTCATTAGCATTGCTTTTAATGGAAAGTTTTAGTGTGTCTAAATTCAGCTTTTAATTGTTGTTACTGCAGAGGTTCCAGAGGGGCACCTAGGTGGCAAGTAAACAGCAGGAAATTGCTACAAGCCAATGGCTAGTCATGTTTGGATAAGTCGTATTAGCTTTCAGATTTTTAACATTTTTTAGCTGAAAACACTTTTTTCTGCAACTAAAGAACATTTAATTTGTTCAGTTTTATTTTTAACTTTTGGGCTTTTGTTATTTTCTAATATATGCCTTTATACTTAGAGGATAGGCCAATGGATACAGGTAGAAACTGGGAAGATAGAGTGGGGAATGACATGAAGCAAAGGGCTGCGAGTTGGAACCTGTGCTGCCAGCTTCCAGGGCTGTAACCTCTGTACAATGGGTGTGCAATTTAACAGCTGAGCCTAACCAGCACCCCAAAATAGTTAAGATACAATCTCTTCATAATATAGAATTAAAAACTTAAACTTTTGTTTAAGTGACAGATTATCCTTTGCCCATATGGTATCTTCTTTGTTTACAGTTTACTATTAAGTATTATATTTGGAATTAGACATTTCCAGTCACTTTACTTTCATTTTTTGCTCCTTCAGCTTCTTTTCATGTGAGCAAGTAATATATCTGCAGGATACCAGACTCACTCTAAGCAGGTGTTTCCACACAGGCGTGGTTTCTGACTTGATTAAGTTAATTCACTTAATTGGACGATTTAACAATCAATTATCCCATCATCCCGTTCTGTGTGCCTTTCCGGTCATCACACTTCACTCGGCCTCTGTCCAAATCTCCCACTTGGCTTCAAATAATTTAAATGAGTGCATCTGTCCCCTCATGGATGGATGCATGGTCGGATAGATGGACGGATGGATGGATGAAAGCATGCATGAAACAGCAGGAGGGGTTATCTTTCCATGAAAGGCAGTGATCCTGGACCGATTCTCTGAAGTACTCCCTGTGCTCATCAGCAGGCAGATTTACTAACCTTTACTCTCTTTTGATGTCGCAGCTCCCAATTCTTTGCCATTTCTAGGTTAATTAAAATGCTGCTGGCTTTGTGAACATCAACCAGACCGACTCTAGAAATTATATAATTTTTTTTCCCTCACAGCATGACAAAAATAGCTCAAATATCCTTTATTTTTAGGCTCTGTAGTGTAGCAACTGGGAAAAGGGGGGCAAAATAAGGAGAGTGAAATCCCCCAGACTACTGTGTGATGTGAATGATTGTAAAATTAGCAGCATGAGTGTAATTAAAAAGGTTTCATGACAGAATTGACTGTTTTTTTTCTTCAAATATAACCAGGGGAAATAAATTTGATTAGTTAAAATGTTGAATGGTTAGCATTTTGTACACAGGATGAGTCACCCGCTCTATTTTGAAGCATAATTCAACAGGCGTTTTATTCCAGGAAATCATTTTTAATCCTCCCTCTTATTCCCTCCACCTTCTCTCTCTATTTTTCCTCTCTCCCTAACACACACACACATGCACTAACAGATGCAAACACACACTCATATCCCCCTCCTCCCCTCCCTTTCTTCCTCTCGGTATCGCCCCTGTGGATATAGTCATGCAGACAGCTAATGTCAAACCACCAATTACACAGTCAGTCGCTTTTCATCCTCTCCCTCGCTCTTGTTCTCGGTCGTACACTTCCACAACCACCCACTGGCACACACACGGAGACACATGGGGAGAGGAGCACAAAAACACAAACACTCATGGGTTCAGATGTCAGGCACTTTTGTTTATCAGTTTTGTAAACAACTATAATAGTATTAGAGCGTGTTAATTACCAGTGGACCAAGACTTTGCTTTTGGTCTGAACATTAGCTTCAAAGAGGAGATAAACCCCTTCATATGTGTTAATCATATGTTGATGCTTTCAACATGAAATCAAGCATCTCCCTCCACCCTTTAAACACTCGCTATAAGACCTTTACCTCACCTGCTTGTTCTCCCTGAGAGATAAGCTTTTACATGACAAGCTTTCACCTAGCCAGAGGTAAACCATCCATTAGACTTAAACTTTGGTGACAACTTTGACCCGTGAATCCTACACCTCAGTGTTTGTTATTACATCATCACTTAAGCACTATTTTAATTCAACTTGTACCTGTTAATGTGTATAATCTCCTCAGTGCTTAAGTTGCATTTATTACAAACAAGTAATATGAGACACTTGTGAACTGAACAAGTTTCAGCCTACCTTCAAGCTGCCCAGTCTGCCCAAAATGGAACTGCATAATTATTGTTGTTGACTATGTGAAATTCACAATACTAAGCTGCTCTTTGTTGCTTTTGAAGCTGTTCTGGTCTCTCTTCAGCTGTTCTATCAATAAAAGCAAACATGTCCCAAAAAATGTCCCAAAACAAATCAGTCTTCATCAATTATTTGTGTCCTCTCCACAAACTCAAGTCAAACCCAAGTCAAACCCAAGTCCAAGCTGCTTCAGGTCCTGTGACGTTTTCTGCTTGCTTTGCTTTTTCACAGCCACTCCGCGCATATTATGTTAATTCAGAGCTGATATATGTTGCAGTTTATCACACAGCAATTATTACATGGAAAAATGGAGAGATGCTGGAGAAGATGAAATGCAGATGATGGACAGTGATTCGGAAGTGCTGTAAATTCAGGAAATACAATGCTGTCCAACAGACCAATCACTGGGCGTGCGGTCCACGTGGCTTCGATGCGTAGTTACATTTCGGAGGAGTTGCACATCAGGTTACATGTGTAGGGCTTTGCGTCGAAAAAGGGCTATTTCAGCCATCCGTAAACTAAAATGACTCTATGTTGCCCCCCCGTCTCCTTCTGCTGCTATACCAAAGCATGACTCAATCCATCCTCCTGTACTGCTCCACCTGCTTCTTCAACATGTTATCTGTTAAAAACAAGGCCAAACTCACATGCATAACCACCACAGCTTCTAAAAGAATCGGTCTCCCCACACCGAACCTCACAGACTTAAACCACAGGGCCATCATACGCATCACAACCTAAATAGAGGGGGACATCACACATCCACTAAACACCAACCTCATCCCCCTCACCTCTGGACGCAGGTACAGAGCACTGAGGTGCAGAAGGGCTCGCCTCGGCAAGAGCCTGATCCCCGCTGTTTTTGCGAGCCTAAACAAAAGGCCTTGCTGAATTATACAACTTTGTCTGAGTGTTGATGTCTTGGTGGACAGTTTGTTGAGCCTACAGTGTATGTTCTTGTGTTTGTCTATGTCTGTGGAGATGCAGAAAGGTGCTATGGAAAAGAATTTCCCCAAGGGGACAATAAAGTCTAAAGTCTAAAGTCTATGCAGTTGTTTTCCACCTCAGCCCTGAGTTCGCCATATTTGTGCTAGTGATACTAACTTTAGTTTGCTGTAGACCCTAAAGCAAACTCACCTTCGAGACCAAGGTGACTGATCTAAAGGGCTCACTGTGGAATTATCATTGAAAGAAAGACAAAAGGCGTGTATTTCACAAGAAAGTAGGCTCACAATGTATCTAATACTATCAATGCACTGCATCTAATCCCAGTATCAGATTCATTACAACATGATGAATACTAAAGATCATGGTTAGATACCTCTTAATTTATCAAAAGAGTTTGAACAGCTTGTTGTATTTTCTTCCAGGCACATCCTGATGCTGTTTACCAATGTCATTTATCTTACTAACAAGAAAACTCTTCCATTCACCACTGTGAGTGTATGAAAAGGTTGTATGATCATCATCACCAAGAGGACAACATAATATTTGTGTCTTACTATATATATATATATATATATATATATATATATATATATATATATATATATATATATATATATATATATATATATATATATATATATATATATATATATATATATATATATATATATGTTTGGGCAGCTGATATGTGTCTGCTTATTATTTAACACCTAAAGTTGAGTTACCAGATCACAGGGGAGGCAGGGACTGAAGGTTCCATGTATCAACTCACAACTGGGGAGACTGGACTTTCCTTCTGAAACTAACTTAAACACATCTGGAGTTACTTCTTTCCACAGTACTTGAAAATAACATTTCATTTTCTCATCAATTTGGCTGCCAATGTGTATGCGTGGCGGCCATATTGCATTAAGTATGTCATTGTGAACTTGTAACTTGCACATGGCTCACTTGCAAATGAAATCTTAATCTAAATCAAACTTCCAGAATAACTAAAGCTTAACTAACTCTCTGTCTCTCTCACTGTCACCCCCTCTCCAATACCATTACTGGAACCATCAGCCAGAGTGGTGGTATCTACTGGCCTTGACGTTCCCAGATACAGACACACAAACACACAAACACACAAACACACAAACACACACACACACACACACACACACACACACACACACACACACACACACACACACACACACACACACACACATAGTGTCTATCTGGGCAGGCTGCCCACTGCATGCTAAGCTAATGAGATTGGCTAAGAGCCACCATACCAATATCAGTGGCAACCTTCCCTCTATTCTCCCTCGAATGCATACACACACACACACACACACACACACACACACACACACACACACACACACACACACACACACACACACACACACACACACACACATAAAGAGACATGCAGACATTTACGCTCTGAGACACAGAATCAAATAGAAGCAGACACACTGACAGACACGGGTGATCGCACTAGAAGAGAAGCTCGACCACGTGGGCATGGTTTTTGGCCACAAAGACATTTTTGCAATGAGATACAGAACAGGTAGCAAGGGAGGTGGGAGGTGTAATTAGCTGCCAGGAGTTTAAAATGAAACGAGGGATGGAAGGATAATGGTTGAAATGATTTACAGGATTCTAAACAGATGAAATGGCTGATGTGCTGATATAAAATTCAAAGAGTGTTCATCAGGGAATGCACAAAATAAAACATTATTCTCTCAAAGCATATTTGTGTTTAATTATACAAAATCAAGTGATATTTGGTCTAACAAGCATTCTTTCAGTGTTTAGGTTTTTGTCTTTTATTGCTAATACTTTCTGATATGATTAGAAGAACTTTTGAGTCTTGGGTAACAAGTATCTTGTGTTGCAGTTTGCTCTGTCCCCTTTCTACAATATTTGTTGCTATCTTTGACTATGCCTCAAGACCATATGTGTTAAAAATTGTCAAGTTTGTTGAACTGCATGGCCTCAAACGTCAGTTATTTTGCCCTTTGTCCCTTGTATCAATCATTCTCAAGTTGTTGTGACTTGATTTTAACTCTTTGGTTTTTTTTTAAGAACTGATCCTTTCACAGCCGTTTTCTTTATCCCATTTTTTTTATCCATGTAGGCTTCTCGTTATACTTGAAAAGACAAAGTAAATGTCACAGAGTATTTGACTGCAGTTTTGACAGTTGTGCCATTGTGGAACTTCTCTGTCCACAAACGACACAAGAAGTGGGTAGAAATCACTTTGCATCTGCCTCAATGTGCTGGAAAAGCACCGACATGAAATTTTCATGTAGTGGTGGCCCAAAATCTATTAAAGTTTAATTCTGAACGATACACTTGTTATGGATACAAAGTGCATTTTGACTGAGAACAAGAACCAGGACGGTTTCATGAGAAAAAAAGGAAGACTTTTGTGTGTATGTATTGTTGTGTTCAGGGTTAGCCCCTTTTAGTAAGGGCTGCACCTCTTGTCAGACTCCCTTCTTTGCAAGCTTTTGTGTACTCTTGTGTGTGCGTGTGCACTTCATTGTGCATGTGTTCAAGTGTCTAAACAGTTTTACCACTGGTCTCTGTGATGCATCTCTTTGGCCCAACCAATAGAGCTTCCGGCTGAGACGTTTTTTTATCATGTCATTCATCTTTCACTGAATGGAATGAATATTTCAGAGCAATCTTTCAAAAGTAAAAAAAAAAGAGGGGATAATGAGCTTAGAGCTGAGTGAAAGTGCCCCAACATTTGAAATTTGTATAACTTTAAGAGAAGAAGTGTGTGCATCTCTCAGAAACACTAAAATGCAATTGGACAGTTTGTCATTTGAATACACAGGACTGTATTCCAGGAATTGCACACTCCAAAACGGATAAACAAATGAATACACACTAGAAATTCCATTTCAGCAAAACTTTTTTCATACCTTCTAGTCAGTTACCCAGTTGGGCCACCTCAGTCAAAAACATAAGGACACACCCCTGCTCAAAGCAACAGATTATACATACTGCTGAGTGCTGACAAGAAAGTGCAAGACAAGAGGAGTCTTGGTTATCAATCTCTACAGTCACCCCTAATAGTGTACCAAATATCAGTCAATAATACTAAAACAGAAAAAACTAAAAAAGTATTAACCCTGACCTGGGTTCAGGGTTAATACTTTAACCCTGGCTGCAACCTTAATATCTGTTCTGTCACTTCTTGTTGACACCCTGAGGTTCATCACTCCTCCCTAAGTCTCCTCATCTCTGTCACTCCCTGCCAATTTTTTATTTCTATAATTTTTCCTCCCTCTTTGGCAGCCCAGCCCGTTGTCTGTTGCTACAGTTACCATAGAGCAAGGTGGGTAAGGAGAGGAAAAAGGGAGAGGAAACAAAGAAAAAGAGACAGATTTCAAGAAGGATGAGAGATACAGTTTGTGCGCGTGTTTGTGTGCAAAAAAAAAGTAAAGAGAGAGAGAGAGAGAGAGAGATGGGGAATTTGACATTTGTCACAGCGTGGGCTTTCGCTTTTTATTTAGATTAAACAGTCATGACAGTTAAAGTAACAAACTCTCAAACTTTGCTGTTTGAGAAAAAGAGACTGAGTCATCAACTTCAGTTTAAATACAGACACTCAAACCTCTGCCCTGAATAATTCTTGATATGAACTCATCTGCTTAGTCTGCCTACATTCTTCTGTCAGATTGTCTTTGGGGTTTTTCTTGACTGAGCTGACTTTAAAAACACTTTCATAAATGTTTTTCTAACTTGCAGGAACAGTGTGACTGAAATTATCGAATTTTATGGACAGTAAAAGAACAGTAAATAAAATAGAAAACCCCCTGAAGGAACTAAAGAACTCCATGGTTTTATAACAGCCACTGCTCTCTTAGTCGCTATCCAAGGTCCTGAAAAACCCTGTGCTGCATTCATACATATAAAGGAATGCTAAGAATGAAATAAATCTCTACTTCTAGGGATTATTCCTTTTCATTAATGTCCTCATTTCACATCAAAATAGTTAGCAATGATCAGATCAGTCTGCTTATTATTTTTCTGATTGATTAGTTAAAGATTAATTACTTATTGCAGTTAGGTTTTTGTTCCAGTAAAACTAGTTTAACAGCAACCCTAAAGAGTTGTTAATATAGATGAGGTTACAATATAGCCTCCTCATATGTACTTTGTATAATCTTGCCTCAAGTTTAACTGTGATCTAGGTTATTTCAGGTTTCCTGCATGCTTCTTATTGACATGGGAGCATTGGAGGTAAACATAATTTCCCTTCTGAGATCAATAATGTCAAAGATTTCTCCGAGTTTGTAATGAGCTCCCGATGGCAGAGGTCCCTAGGGTAGCTAAAATTTGATCTGGCCCAGCGACTTGTTCATTTTCAAGCTGCTTTCTACTCATTAACCACATCGCTGTCATAATTCATTGCTTTGACACGGGCGTCTTCCGGCTTCATTTTTGTGTATTAATCATTGCCTGGAAACAATCAGTCCTCCGACTTGACTGCTTGTGATCAATCACGGAGGCAATGAGTTGCTTTAGACATGTACAGTGTGTGCACAGTGATTGGTGGATGTCAATAGAGTCTAACTGACTCCCCAATTATGGTAAGGTACTTGTGGTGTCTGAAACAAGAGAACAGTGGTCACCTTGTTAACAAGAAAACTGTATTTTACAGAAATGGACCATTTCTTCACAGAGTCAGCATATCAGCAATTCAATGTAGAAGAAATATAAGTACAGATGTTAGCTGTACTTTAGTTTGTGCAACGCAAATCCCAGATGAAGGTGCATATTTCTTTAATAATCACGTCTCAGGAGAACAGATACAAGCTTGCAGCTCAGTTGTTTTTTGTTGTTCAGGTACTTTCATGTCTTACCTGCTTTGTAAGTTGACATTAAGTAAACAAATGATGACAAAATGTGAAAGAACTGGGCTGTTCTTTACTGTTTTTAAGTCGATCTCAGAAGTGTTGAAGTGTCTTAAATGTGTCTCTCTTCCAATCAAGCTGTCTTGCCAGACTTACTTTTGTAGATTTTGGAAACGTTCTCTGTTCTTTTAAAAGGCCTTTCAGATCTTGCCAGGTTTTAGCATGAGCACCCAATATAAAATCTCACAACAAGAGACAGATCATGGGAAGTGGTAGCATGGCCTAATTACGCTTCTGAGTTGGCAAGAATGATTCCTCAGAAATAGAGTAAAATATAAAAAGATAATGGAAGTGTCTGCCCTGGATGGCATTGCTGAAAAGAATTTGAGAGTTAGAAAAAAGGGTTTGTATTTTATGTTTCTGGAAAAGCAACATAGCTGTAGGTGGAGTTGGTAATTAAACTTCCTGGTCTACTTAACTGTCCTTTATTACGAAACTGTATCCCCATCAGATATTGGTGACAGGTAAGCTTTGGTAAGCATATGGCTATAGCTATGAATGCATTGTCCCCCATAAGAAGTATAACGTCTTTGGATAGACTGTGGGGTGGATTATTGTTCTTATACGGCAGGTGGTTCGCCCTTTTTTCTTTACAGCACATGTTCAATTCCGTTATTATTGTTGTTGTTTCAGTAAACACAAAGTACAAATTTATCCTTTAGTGTCCCCACTGGAATCTATCTTGGATTAGAACTAGTTGTAATGATTACATTTTTGTATGAATTGTGCTATTCCATGCAGTTGAGAAAACTTCTCTCCAGGTTTTTGTTGTATTTTCACTAAATTTTTTAGACTTATGCCCATATTCTTTCATCACCTATGTAGAAAAAGGTCATGTATACTGTATAACATGGATTATATGAGATATGATGTCTTTCTGATCAAAGTTCTGCTTGACAGAGTCCTGTAATTGTGTGTTTCAGTTTTGTCAGATGTGTGGCATGAGGACGTCTTTGTTTTAATATGTAAGAACTAGAAGACTCAAGGGATGCTACATGCTGTGGCTGTGTCTCAGTTCAGGGGTAGGATCCTTTAAAAGACCCAGTCTTGGAAGGATTCAATCTTCCTGGCCCGTGGCAAACGCTCAGGATTAAGTGGAATAAGACAGTCCAACAGTCCAGTCTATAGATGATTTCCTGGTTGCATCATCAGCTGTTACCGCCCTTACACTTGTTTCACATAGTGCCACCCTTCATGCCAAGTAACAGGTGGCTAGCTGGCCAATTCGCTAACATAGCTCTTTTCAAGCAAATTAACCACAATCGTTAAAAAAGAAAATGTCAAGTTTCAAAAGGTCTGTCTTTTTGAACATTCATATTGCTTACTATTCCACTGAGTTGAAAGCAAACAGCCATATTCAACACTGTATTGAGAGTCGCAAATCTCATTTGGCCGCTTGAGAGTAGCAAATCTCATTTGAATTGGGAGCACAAAGAATCACAGGATATGTTGGATGAATCGGGTGCATCCTTTGTGGCCCAGGAAAAGTAGGACGCAAATGTCGGCTGCATTTGATGAAGCCGTCAAAATGGGACAGCACCACTGTGACGCAACTGGTCTTCGAATGCGCTCTCTGAAGGATGCATTCCCTGAATTCAGACACAGCTTATATGAAAATGACATGGACGATTCCAACCAGTTTATACGAACAGTCTCTAGCGCCAATTTCATTTCCAAATGCGCCTTCACAGTTCCTGCTGGCCTGTTAAAGATGAGAAATTAAAGAAGAAAAAAAGAGAGGAAAATATAGAACTACAGGGTGCCCTCATCATGATCAGTTTGTTTCATTTGATAGCTTTGAAATATTTATATATACCAAGACTTGAAAACGTCACCATTATAAAATAGTAATGCCATATGACGATGCCTTGGTAAAAGTAACAACTTAATATATGCAGTAGCTAAGTCTTGGAACTATAGAGTCACCACTTCAAGTTCTGGATATAGCCCGTAGTACGGAAATTGGAACTGGTTGCTATTGAGGTCTCAGTTTACTTCCTGGGCAATGCTGAGGTGTCCTTGAGCAAGGCATCAAACCCACAATTGCTTGAAATGCTCAATCTCAGGCAGCCCATTCACTCTGACATCTCTACTTTAGTACATGTGCATTGGATCCTGTTTATCATGTGTGTATATTTCTGGCCTATGTGTGTGTAACATGTTCAGTAGTAGTTGAAATTCCCCTCTGGGATACTTAAGTAGGTCTTCTTCAGAATGTTGTTTAAATTAAAACTGAATAAAAGCTTATAATAAGTAGACATGTGCTTTTGCTTATGTCACTGTTTTGTGTGTTTTCCAAATATAGGATCATTTCATATTTTCATGCTTGTACAAAAAAAAATTCTTGAGACTTTGAAGCTGAAAAAGGCTTTAATTTATGTTTTTAAAAAAAGTCTCCCCTAAAGCTTAAGAGTGTTACAAAGCCTATGAAGATGATGTAATCTATAGACAGGAGTCCTTCAGCTGTGCAGGTATAATGAAATAACTCTTAGGACACTGTGACAGCACCAGTGGTGACTTTCCCGACATAAGGGAAGAAGTCGCAGCTGTAAGCCCTACAGTCAGACACTGTACAACTTATTTAAAAGCATTATCTCACAGCAACATTTTATGAGCCCTCAGAGTCAGTTTCCAATTCACTGTCAGGGGACCGACTCCAAAAAATGTCACTTGATGTGACTTGACAATGAATTTAGTCTTCAAATATCTGGAGCGGTGCCAGGTTAAAAATGTAGGATGGCAGTAGCCTGAAGATTAGAAGAATGGTGAGTGACACAAACCCTCCACCCACTCATGACACGCTGCTCCCTCGAGCGGGCATCTTACTGCTCCAGCAGATGTGTTTAATGGCAGAAATGACTCACCTGCTGGATGAGATTATGTGGAGCTGCCATGTGGATTTTTATGCTGGGTTGTGTTGGAAGCCTGCATATGTGCTCGCTTGAACCCTATCTTTAAAGTGAAGTATGAAAGACACAGTCCCTTGGGTGACTCAGTTTTGCTCCTTGAAACTTTTCCATGTGTGCCACTCAGATACCAGTCAACTAGCTTTGGCACTCAATCTTATGCATTAAACATTACTTTTAAGCACCACCCTTGGACTTCCTTGCCATGCGGTGATGACACAATGCACAGGATTCATATTGTTCCCCAAGAGGCACAAGATTTTAAATTGCTTATGGATCGGGTTGATGGAAAGACTTCAATTGTGCATTAAGCCTCTTTAGAGATGACTGGCCATAAGAGGGACAAAATGTTCTTCCCATCTCATGACTTAAAAACTTTTGGAGTAGTTGGAAGCTTTTTTATGTCTTCCTATAGCTGTAAGGCTTTATTATCTAACTAAAAGATCTTAAGGCAGCAGTTATTGGCAGCCGAGCCAAGATGCTGCCTGAGAGGAGGAAGAACCTTTGGTGGATACATCCCATCTGCTCTGCATAATGCAACTTACAGTATAAGAGCTTTATGGCTTTCTGAAATGTGTGTTAATGTTTTGAGGTTTACTTTGCACATCTGAGAGCGAGGATTGCAGATTTTCACCAAGTGGTATTTTAAAGACCATGTCATTGTCAATATTCTTACAGTAAGAGGTGTTTATGGAAGCTATATACAGAAAAAAAAAAAGTAGTCAGGACTTTTTAGTGTCATTAACAGCATAAAGAAACACCTCCTGCAAAGATATATCGAAGCTTAACTCCTTCTCCGTGGTTGCAGGCAAATTAGAACAGCTTCTCAACCCATGTGAGGTTGCATCAACAATGCCAAAGCAAGGCCTTTATATATCTCAGTTCTCAGAGTACAGTTCAGATTGATCAAGCAGGGGCTGCATTTTGTATTAAATCTTCTGAATTCCTTCAGGGTGATACTAGCAACATTTATAGAATCCACAAAAAAGTAGGGCGAGCACACAATGAACACACTATAAACAAAAGAATGGCCTCAGGGCTGTTTCCCATGCCTGGAGTTGCTAATTTTGCACACTCTTGCCCTTTATGTCACTAGTGATCAGAATGCAAAGTTACATAAAAGGAGTAATATGAGGAGAAGATTATTTATGCATAATTGGATCACTGTTGGGCCCAAATGACAATAATATGATGCGTTTTGTGTGTATACAAGTGTGTGTTTCAGGGTTGCCAAGTTTGGTTCTGAAGTGATTCATTGATCTGTTTTGGCAGGAAGTGGAGCTGGATTGTTGCTAATCTGGCAACCCTGGAAATGTCAACTGAGAAATCTCTGTGTGTGTGTGTGTGTAAGTGTGTGTGTGTGTGTGCGCGTGCGTGTGCGTGTGTGTGTGTGTGTGTGTGTAAGTGTGTGTGTGTAAGCGTAAGTGTGTATGTGTGTGGCAGACTGAGAGGGGGACAAGCATGTACCTAAAGACTTGTGGTTCAGAGGGCCTCCTCCATCTGTGAGATGAGCTGTGTTACCACAAAAACACAGCCTTGCTCTCTCTCTCTCTCTCTCTCTCTCTCTCTCTCTCTCTCTCTCTCTCTCTCTCTCTCTCTCTCTCTCTCTCTCTTACTCTCATACACATGCACACACAGACACAAAAACATGTTGAATTCAACATGATTAGTTGAGTGGAGCAGCCTTTGTGTTCAAGTTGAACACTTATCTTGAACAAGAGATTGACAGGACAAGGTCAGAATGTAGTTTTGAGTACTTTTGGAGCTTCTGTCGGATGAGTACCCTCAACGAATGAATGTGAAATCAGTGGGGAGGAAAAATTTGACACATTAATGAATAATGTGTGATGAACTTTGCAGTCAGTATATCTTAACCCATCTCCCTGTTTTAAAATGCTTGTATAATGTTAGATTGCATGTTCCAGGTTTGAAGTTATACAAATCAAAGAGATGTAATCAATTGTTGTCATTTCACAACTTTCAAGCATTCCAGCAAATGAATGGTGGAGCATCAAGCCAGATCTTATCATGATGAAACAACACATTTGATTGCCCATTGCCCAATCTCTGGGAGCAACAGCCAACTTGTCTGAGGTTCCAGTGTAGCCTGCGGTTGGCATTGAATAGCTGCAGTCCAATCATTCTCTTGCCATGCACACTGGACCCTGTTTAAAGTCCAATCAGAAATGTAAGATGCAAGACGGAAGTTGTAGTTTGGAGATGTCTTCAAAATGAATTGTGAGATGTGCTTTCATACAAGTGTCTTTTGAAGAAATAAATCAAAGCTAATCTGTCCTGGGATTACAGCATATGGTTGTGTCATGTCACGACATGTTACCTACATTAAGTTACTTTTGTTAACGCTACTTACCTTACATTACTTATATAATGTTTTGTTACAGTGTGTTACATTATGTTTGATTTAACATTACATCGTATTATTGTTTTAAGATATGTTACGATGGGTTGGTTCTGATATGATGTGTTACCTCATGTAATGTTATATTATGCTGATGTTGCAGGGTTCTCTCTCTGGACTCAAAACAATGTAGGAAAAAACCCAGGCGTAGTCGGAAGACTTAATTTTGATAGTTTTATTGGCTGCCGGCCTCCCCAGTGCAATAGAAGAAAAAATTTACAAAAGTGAAAAAAGAAGATAATTTACAATTATTCTTGTCAATACATAAGTGTCGGCTGAGTACTACAGTTACTCACTTGACACAGAAGAAAACAGCGGTTGTTCATCAAAAACACACTGCGACTTAAACTGCTCAGTAACTTGGCTCAACTGCCAAGAGAGACAAAACTGGCCCTATTTTAAAGGGTGTAGCTCCTCCCACTGGGCGTTGGAAATTACATAATTTTTCCCAAACAATTATATTCCACTATTAAGGTCATTACAAGGCGACTAACCTCACACACAATCAAAAGAGTAATGCAAACATTTCCACAGGCATTTTCCTTACCTGTTTCAAACACATAATTTAAAAACAAACAAAAAGTTTAATTAAACACGGTCACGTGGCCACCTTTGGCTTCCATACATCCATATAGGGTGCGCACCAGATGCGCTCGGTTTGCGCATTCCGGACACGACCTGGTTGAGCTCGAGCCGGTAAGTGCAGCAAACCAAAGACAGAGACAATCTATGTTTTAAACAATGTAAGAGCTTCAAAGTGTGCACCCTGAGAAACTCTGAACGGAGAGGGAAAGAAGGATTTTGGCGCGTGAACCGGAATGAATGAAGTGCTGTTAGGAACGGGAAAAGTTTGGCGTGCGCGCGCTTGTGTGTGTGTGTGTGTGTGTGTGTGTGTGTGTGTGTGTGTGTGTGTGTGTGCGCGTGTGTGTGTGTGTGTGTGTGTTTGTGTTTGTGTGGGTGGGTGGGCGGGTGTGTCGGTGTCGCTGTCGCTGTGTGTGCGCGCTGCCCGCTGTTAGTGAAAGTGCCACTCCGTCCCAGCTGAGTTGCGTTACGCTACAATCCCCCTACTTTGGTTCACACAATTAGTTTTTTCGTTCACACAGCTAAAGTCCACAGAAATCCATGGTGAACTACAAACACCTAAAACACCCAAAGTTTGCCACCAGCAACATCTGTACTTATGTAAAGGATATGTCGAAACATATTACAGGAACCAACTGTAAAACAACAGCTAACAATACCATTAACCGATGCGTAACCATCACAGTAGTATAACAGTGCTACAATTTGTTATTGGTTATAAACCTTTGCTGTGTTATTTGTCAGGATTTGTTGAAATGCTGATGCTACCTGGGTAAGTGGTGATTGAAAGTCTGTCAAGATTTTTGCCATCTTTTCTCTCCCTTTGACCCAGTTGCTCTTCAAACTGGAAGCAATAGAGTTATAACATTTTGTAAGACTTGTCAGATTCCTCATCTTAATAAGACTCACTACCTGGAACAATACAGCACAACAGTATGACAGGATTTTCTTCCCCTCGCCTAAATCATTACATTAGAGACGAATGGCTGTCTGGTGAATATAGTAAATTATGACTGATTTTTTGAGCTGCTACAGGCAGCCTCTCAACACATAGCCTTAAAACACCTAATTAAGAGACTTTAACCTTGCATTTATCACATTAAAATGACGCAACATGAGAGGATTGAACTGGAATCCGAACATTTTAAAACCATCTTCTTTGTGACCTTTAACCAGTCAGCATGCCTCATGACAAGTGCGACATTCTGTGTAGACACCATCATGGACTATGAAACTAAAGCTGGCGTGCTACATTATTTCCCAAAGCTCCACTGGCAGGGTTAATCAGTTCATGTTTGAACATGAGGCTGGAAAGATTTTGTCCCTGGACGAATGAAGGTGACGAACTGTCGCTCAAAGCAGGTTGTGGCGGACTGGTCCCATGTCTCCCCATTGTTTTTTCATGCCCCATAATGAGATTTAATTTCCTAAATTCTCTGCTCTGTTTTTTCTATCAAAGGTTTGTTTTTATCCCCCTCTCCCCTTGCTCAGAGGCCCCTCACTTTGACAGGAAGTGTTTGTTGAATATTCATGGCAAGAAGCATTTGTGATGCACTTCTGCTGTTGAGAGTTGACTGGATGAATTCCAATGGTATTACTTGAGATTCACCATTTCATACAAGATGAGATAGGGCTTTGTGAATCAGTACACATGTAATGCAACAGTGGCCTTTTTGATGACTTCTCTGGCAGGGACTCAAATGTTTAAAGCATGTAACATATACTGCTAGTTGTGCATGATTTCACTGTATCAAATGTGTTCTCATGCGACAAAGGGACTTCTTCCAATTTATATTTTCTTCCTATAATTCAACGACATCTTTTCACAAAAACTTCTTTTGCTGGTATCTAATAGCTAGATTTGAAAGATGGAAATTAAAACAGACATATTAATAATCCTTAGAAACTCTAGAAGAAACACTTACTGAATTCAGTCTGTAAAGCAGCAGCAGCAGGATTGTTATATAACTGGTTATTCATCGACTAATTGAGACTCCTTTCTATTAACCAAGGCTTTGTCTCACGACAGTCTAATGAGAGAACGAGAAGTGTGTGTGTGAAGTGAGTGTGAGGGAAACATTGCATTTAAATGAGCATTTCCAGTCCTAACCTTAGTGAGAACATGAATAAAAAGGATGAGGGGAGGGGAAGAACATGAGAAGTACCTAATGATTTTGTTGTTAAAATGGATGAGCAGGCATGTGAATGTCTTTGCTGTCACATGGCATTGTGTGTGATGCAAACAGACTGATCCTACCTTTGCGTTACTGTCAGTACTCTAATTTGTGACGATGCTGGAGAGAAATAGAGCGTTCTTCATGCTTGATCGCCTAAATGAGTGTGTTGATATCCGTTAATAAGTTAATACCATTAGTTTGAACATTTCCTGATGCATCAGCCTCTAGGTACGACCCCCCCAGAGACGGATAAACGTTCAACATTAACCAGCTCTGGAATCCCTTATTACCTCCCATGTTGCATTTTCCAGGACACATAGATAAATTGCAAAGAAGTTACCTTATTTTGAAATATTCCACAGTATAAAATAAAAAGAATAAGCACACATGCTGCTTTGGTTGCTTTATATGCATTTCTACCATGACATCTTCTTTCACAGCTGGCCCACTTTGCTGTGGAAGCACTTTATGAACTTGTATCAAAAATTCATAATCTGACAAAGCCTAGTTACAGAGGATGTGAGACAAGATGTAAGTATTGTGCAATAGTTACCAGACCAGATCTGAGTCGATGTTTGGGTGTCTTTCTTTCTTATGACACATCTTTTCTTGATGTTACTGAAATTGTTTGAGTGGCCAAGGTTCAACTAAACCACACTGGTGTCAGAGTGATCTAGAGTAGGTTTTTGATGGTTGGTTTGAAAGCTTGGGCTGTATGACACAATGTACGTAGTCTCTTTGATGTCACCCAATGGTTTCAGAGGAGACATTTTAGAGCTCAATGATGGCAGTGGCCATATTGGAGATGCTGGCTCAACTAGAGATAGACCGTTGTGTTTTTGTCAGGGCCGATACCGATTATTAGTAGTCAAGGAGGCCGATAACCGATATTTGGAGCCAATATTCATTTGCAGTAAAAGGTAAAATATTGGCGTCAAAATTTTGAATAATACAAACTACAACACTTAACTTCGTTTAAATGCCTTTAGGCATATGTTTATAAAACAGCTTTTCAGATTTGCAACATGCTAAAGGTTTTTTTTTATCTTAGAAAATAGACATCTTTGTTTTAAAATTCTAACAAAAAGTGCAGGGAGCTCCCAGGCTCAGCAGCATGTCTTATAAAGTTAAATGAAAACTTAAACAAATAAATAGCTCCCTAAAGTTTTTCTACAGTAAATAAAGTTTTCCAAAATTTCAATTTAACTGAAATGTTAATCTTTCACTTATCTTTGTTTTAAAGGGATATTTCAGTTGTTTAGAGTGGGGTTGTATGAGTTTTAAATCACTAGTAATTGTAGGCAATTGTAGTCTTATCGGCCATTGGATTTTTAAAAAAGGCTGATGCCGAAATGCATCAAAATGCCGAATATCGGTCTATCCCTAAGCTCAACCTAACTTTTGGTCAATAATCGATACATTCAATGAGGGGGAGCTGAGGTTGGCCTTAAGCCCCCTGGCAAACAGCTTACCCAACCATACACTAGACATGTAGCTATATGTTTATGAGCTTCATACCCAAAGCTGCTTCTCGAACCAGGCTGTCAACATGCTTATATCTGCTGTAATGTTGGGTATTTTAACATGGGTGGTAATGGGGCTTCCTTTGCTTCTGCAGCCAGTCTCAAGTGGAGACTCAGAACCTGCAGTGTTTTTCCACATTGGCTTCATTTTTCAACACAAGCCCTGCTGCTTATTTTAGCTAAATTCAAGGATTTACTGTAAGAAAGCCTGTTCTGGTTGGATGGAAGCTGGTCTAGGTACACAGCTGTCCACCTGTGAGTCCAGTTCTGCTCAAGGTTTCTGCTTGTTAGAGGGACATTTTAAGTGCTTGCTCATTGGTGGATTGAGTTGAATGTTCTTAATATTCCAAAGAGTATGATTGAGACCCGCTTTGAACTTGGTGTTGGGAGAAATCTTTGGTTTCAATTTGGTGCTTTTCAAAGCAAAAGTATTAAACTATTTGAAGTGTTAATTCAACAATAGTTGAGGTAAATTACTTTTTAAATCACTAAACGCATCATTTTAACTACTGGTATTAATACAGTATAAAAAAGAACCAGTTGTAGTACCTGTCAAGTAGCGAAGGTTGTATACCAGGCTGTTTTGAGTGGTTGTTTGTCTTGCAGTGTTTCAGCTAACAGATGTTTTACACATTTTCCGCTAGGCATGGCAGAGAACAAACAAAGTGATGTACTGATAATTTGAAAATAAAACAATAACTGTTATGGGAAATCAGTAAATCGTGTCGAAATGTGTACCCTGCTGGCATTTTTACCTCCACTGCTCCACCTCTCTGTACACACTCTATCTAGAGAAGAGTGGAAATGAAATTTGAATCCTGAGAGTCAATCCTGTAATTGCCCTCTTAGTGCACTCATCCCGCAGCGGCTGCATGTATTATACCAGCTGTGGCTGTACAGAGGGTGATGGAGGGAAAAGGGGGGGAAAAAAAATAAAAAAAAATGGAGGCCTGGTTTTGTGTGCCTTTGCTTCCAGTGAGGACAAAATTGCATATCCCATGGCACTTTTCTTTACTCTTGAAATACACTTGATATTTTCTTTCACACAGGAGTGAAGAGGAACAAATGACCTGATTGGAAAGGGCAGAAGAGGGGGCAGAGAAGTTCAAAGAGTGAGAGAGAGGCAGAGAGATCACCAAGAAAAACAAAACAATAGATGGAGAAGGATGGGGGGGGGGGGATTAAAAGCAAAAAAGATGGGGAAACATTGAGAGGTTGGGACAGCATTTGTCCCCCCTTTGTCTCTGTTCTTATTAATCCTTTATGTTGTGTTATATATGCCAATCCTTGAGGGTTTTATCTATTTAAAGTGTATGCGTGCTATGAGCGTGTGCCTAAGAGAGAGCTCATTAGATGCATTGACAAAGATGAGCTGATTGTAGAAATTGATAGTAAATACTCCAGATACGGCAACAATGCTCATTCTTTGAAATGTTCTGTTTGGACTTGCTCTTCTGTTTCCCTTTCTGGGGCACAACAATAAACTCTCAATATGTAAATACTGCGTGTGCTCTCTCTCTCTCTCTCTCTCTCTCTCTCTCTCTCTCTCTCTCTCTCTCTCTCTTTCTCTTTTTCTCTTTCTCTCTCTTTCTCTCTCTCTCTCTCTCTCACTCACTCACTCACTCACTCACTCACTCACTCACTCACTCTCTGCACTGCTCACACACACACACAAGCTTGTATTCAAGGGGAAAAAATGTCCTCTGCTTAGCATTCTTCGCCTGCTCTCAGTGACCCACTTTTTCTTAGAAAGCAGATTTTTGAAATTTATTAGTTAAAAGCGAGGGTTTGCTTATTCCCATCCCTTCCTGTCCACACTGCTTATTGCTCCTTTCTCCCCCTCCTGCACATTGCTGCTGCTGTGGTGCAAAGTCTGCCATTCAGCAGCCTCCAGTAAAGCCTGTTTGCTGCAATTAGAAATATACTCTACAGAAGGGCTAACTTCTTTTCAATTACACTGTTTTATCCTGCAATTTCACATGATTATGTTATTTTTTCCTAATGTAAGCCCATTCACAAATCTAATAATCACTGTCAAAAACACAACAGAGCTTTTAGTTGATAAGTTATCTGAGCTAGTAGCCAGGGATGTGCACAGACTATTTTACAGACAGTGGCTGAGTTATAAATGGAAAACAGTGTTGTTCTATCCCCGCCACATGTATTACTGGCATCTCTCTCAAACCAGCCCACAAATGCAAATGAACCTCAGTACCTGAATCAACATAATTCAGTAACAAGGGGTAGAAATTAAGGCTTTCTGGAATCTCAGCTGGGTTCAAAGAGAAATTAAAAAGCTGACCAGAGAGGATTCTAAAGTCAGTAAAATGTATCACTTCCAAAAAAAATTGTGAGTGAAACAATAGAGCTTTGATGTCATAGCCAGTAAACGAGACCTTGACATAAAGGAGCTCTTATATGTCAGATATGAACATCATTAGTATCAAAAAACATTTATCATACCATAATATGTAAATATCAGTAATTTGTTCTAATGTGTGTAACTGAAGAAGCAGTGATACCAGCTTCACTAATGTTATCTGGAATAGTATTGGTAGCAGCAATAACAGTCTGATCAGGAGAGACTTAACTACAAGATAAATATTATTTATTTTATAAGATTTAGATGTATAAATGTGAATTTTCCCTGGCGGGAAAGGGATGGGATGATGAGGCCAACTGCAGGATAGGATACCTGGGGGCCTCTACACTGCTGGTGGTAGTGAAGGACGGATGTGCGATTTAATGAAGAACTGTCATCTGAAGAACAAAATATGGGCACTGACAAGGAGTGGTGACTGAGTGAGGGAGTGGAGGAACACGAAGATCCTTGCTGGAACAGTTGATTGACGGAGCAGAGAGGAGAACAGAATTCAAGTTGGGCAGAAGTGAGATGAATGGTTGATAGAAATCGTGGCAAAACCTGGTTGGTGAATACTTTAAAGAGCGAACACCCATGATCAGGTGCAGTGAGAAGATGACATGAATGAAAGATGAATGGATATGGAACAGGCCTCCCGCTTGAACTTACGATGATCTTTATTTTTACCCTGTGGATAATACATCCCTTTAACAGACTCAACTAGCCATAGCACTAGTCACAAAGTTTGGACTATGAGCACCTTAAATATGGGTTCAGTAAGCACACTAAAGGAGCAGGTCAGCTGAGGATACGTGTTTCGACTTTGAAAGACTAATTACATTTAAAATGGGAAACCATTAAGGTGAAAGTAACAGTGAATCTAGATGGTGTGCTATAATTTAAAGCACTTACATATCATTTCCTGAAGGAGAATAAAAGCCCTTCAGAATATTAAACTACCTCAACTGTAAATCTATGATTTCCACAAAGCACTAACAATATGGAATACCAATGATTTCCTCCTTTCTGGATACATTTGTGCTCTCATTTGTAAGGATGTTCAGTATTACATATTTTTCATGAGTATTGTTTAAAAAAAAACATTTTCAGTTCAGGTTTTTTTTTGTTGTAATAGATGTTTCTAGGCGTTTTATTTCACCACTACAAAGGGTGTGATGTAACCATCCTTTGTGCTGTTTAACTACTACGGGTGCCCACATACTGCAGAGCACTGGTTTTAGAGCAAAGAGATCAGTAAGATAGTGTATGCCGCCAGGTTACGAAAGTCCATCACATCTATTTTGTTGAGGAATTAAACTCAAAACTCCCACACATCGTTCAACAGTGAATGCTGGCATCTGTAGACTCATCTTCCTACACACTTCCTTTCTCTCAACACTGTTCAGACTCACCAAAGCTACGCTTCCGCCGCCTGACACCGTACCAACACTATGGCTTATGCTTACCTTGCATCTCGCCCAATTATTTCCACTGTCAGCAAAACTCCAGACAACAACAACTTAAGGAGAGGCAGACTGTGTCAACTTAAAAGTAAGGGATCCAGAGACAGCATTTTAGGAAACACCTTAGGACTGAATCACCATATTTACATTTTTCTCTGACATCACCCCCAGAGTGGGAAGCTCACTTGTTGTTATTATTAGGTCCCCTGCGTTTTGTAGGTTTGCAAATGATGTAATCATGGAAAATCTGATGATATTTCATAATTTCACTCCTTCTTAATTGATCAGCGACTGAAAAAGCTGAGGCGCCATCAGAGTTGGCAAGACAGGATCACTGTTAAATGGTGGGTCTAAAAAAAACAAACAGGGCTGTGTGTGCAACATGTGATGCTCCAGCTGGTTGTCTGCAACAGTGTAACACAATGTCAAATTACACACTGAGACACCAATATTACACAGAGAAGAAACAGAGGCAACAGTGATAGTGGAGTTCTGATACAGTGTTGACTTGGACTAACAGTAATGCAAAGACAATTGAGCTACATTTCAAGCTAAAGTGTGTTTGGTAACTTATTAGCAGCTTGGACACAACAGCTAATATTAGCATACAATTGAATCCTAGCTAACAGTGAGGCCTACTGTTAACTACATGACACAATTAGCTAATTAGTTAGAACCATTAGTTTACTCTGTTCACATTGTGGCATTTGTAACTTCAAACAGTGTTAGCTAGTCAGAGGTCAAGATGTCTTGATGTCTCAGTGTAGCTAGCAGCTAATCTATTTGGTTGCTGTTCCACAGGCTTTCGCAGGCCATTGTCTTTTTCAGTTCAGTTCTTGTTCAGTCATTCTTTCAGATTCCCAAAAAATACTGTCACATTTGAAGGCAAACAAAAGAAACAGGACCCAACTGCAAACAAAATAAGAAGGGTTTAATAAACAAAAGCCATGAGATAAACAAAAGTGTCTTAAACAAAAGTCCAAAGTCCCAAAAAATCCACAAACATAGTCCAAATGAGAAACAATAGAAAACATGGAGGAAAAACCAATGGAATATGCAAACAAGACTTATTGAACTGACAAAAGGAGAGAGGAAACAGAGAGACTAAATACACACAGGGTAATCAACACAGGTGTGACAAAAGAAAACCAGACAGGAGCAAGTAATCCAAAATACAACGGGAAACACTGGATACTGAACTAAGAAACACAAGTGAAAATACAAGAACACGAGACATGAAATCACAGCAACTGAAATACTAAACATGAAAAATATTAACAAAACCAGAGGAACAATGAACAAGACAACACAAGGCATGATCAACAAAATAGAACAGGGAGTTACAAAGAACACAAAACTAGCACAATACAAAACTAAACAACGCCACTAATGACAAAGACGTTGTTTCCAACATTTTAATGGTGTTCAAGCATTTCCCAGCCTGACTGTGAGATCACATAGAAATGGCCATCATGAGAATACTAGAAATTTAAATTCTGGCCTTGCAGCTTGGTCACGTTTTAATTAATTAATTTCCCTGCTTGAGATAAAAAGGGTTCTTGGAGAGATAAATTCTGGTTAAACTTCTGAAATGAATCTTTTAAAGAAGCAAACAGCTGGACCACAGACTTAACGTGAAAATCATCAAAGGGTGATCACTAAACCTATTGCCTTTTTCATCTTTTCTCAGTACTTTTGTACATGTTTATCACATTTAAACACAGTATTTGCTGGCAAGGCATGCTTCCCTTTCACGTCTCCTCCTAGCATCCCATTTCAGTGTACATCTTTTATGTTTTACAGCACTGGAGTGTGATGGTGATTTCTGCTTTAATTTGATGTTTATCCTTGCTTTTTATCATCGTTTTTGCTCCAGTGGAGGAGCTCTAAAACTCTTTCTTCTTTGGACACTTTTATTAAATTCTAAATATGTCCCTTTGTGTTTAGAGACAAGTCGGGATAATTAAAATGTCTTCTTTAGTATCTCACATTTCAAGTCACCGGAGGATGTGTTGTGTAATGAACTTAGCAATAAAAAAGTGATAAGGAAAACCTTGTGCATTAGATTTTCTTAAAGTAGGTGAGTAATAATTATAATTACAATGTTATCCCTCTACCAGGCACTGCTTGAACAATGGTGCAGTGATTAAAAATGACATGAATAGTGATTACAGGTTAGCTTATTAAAATTTCAACTAATAGTTATGTAGTTGCAGCATGTGTTAGGAGAATTTAAACCGTGGCTTAAGCGTTAAGCAGTGGATCAGTCCAAATTAACAAAGTTATCCAGCGTTAGCTGTCACGCGTCTGTAATTTGTAGCATGCTTTAAGATTCAAGCCAGCCTTTTTGAGGTCTTTAATTAGGGGAGGCAGATTGTATCTCAACAGTAGCATGTTTTTTAAAGAGGCTCTGCCACCTGCAGTTTGTGTGTAGCATGTGTCTGTCTGTATCTTTTCTCTGTCCCTCTTCTTCTCACCACTCTTTCTCTCTTATTCTCTCAACACAACAAAGCGTCTCATCCTTTCCCATCTTTTCTTGATCACTCCCATTTGTTTACTGTTTGCTCAAATCATGTCTTTGTCTTCCAACCTCTTTGCGTCTCCCTCTTTCTCTCACGTCTCTCTCGCTCTCTCTTTTTCTCTTCTCCTTATCTCTATCCCATCGTCCCGTTCTGTCTCTGACTGACAGTGTTATAAATTGATTTCCAGCCCGGTGTGTTTCCTCTGTCTCTCTCTAGGCATTTCCCTTATTTAGCCTCCACCACTCCAGGGTATAGTCTAGACCGCAGGCCAACTGTCAGTCACTGGCAACGTGGAGCAGTCTAATTCTTGGCTGACAAGTATTCCTGACAGCAGGAACCAATGGGACGTTTCAAGCAGGCTTACTCTTTCCCTTACTGTGTCTGTCTCTATTGCATTTTTGCTGTTTCTATCTCTCTGTCTTCTCCTGTTCTCACTGTGTTTGCCCCCAACACACCACCCCTCATTTGGTCATCCTTTCTGCCATTCTGCCCCCCCCCCCCCCCCCCCCCCCCCCCCCCCACACACACACACACACAAACACACACACACCCTCAAGAAAATTAACAGATACTATCATTTCATAACATGAATAACATAGACATGTCATTAAATGAACTAACACATTACCACACATTCATGCACACACATGTTAACAATTACACACACCTCGTTTTTTGCCCCTGGAGCTTGAGTGGTGCTGTGATCTGAATACTGATTGGCTGGTTGTGTATCTCTGTAATAATTGTATTGGTCAGTTTTCTCCCCTGGGAAAGCCATTCTTTAATCATAAATGAGAGTTTGTGAGATTAGACAGAATAGCCCTTTAAGCGAATCTGGTATCACTGCAGTCCCCAGTGACGGGCCGATATGGAAGGGGGGAGGAGGAGAGAGCAGTGGAGAATGAAAGAGAGATGGACAAACGGAGCGAGAGGCGAAGAGATGGAAGAGAATGTAAAGTGTGCTTTTCCCTCAGCCGGACCGTCGTAATGTCATTACACTGCTGAGGATAAGAGTCGTATTTTATATAGTCGTATTTTATATAACTTAATGTGCGCTCACCCACATAGATTTGTGTCATATGAAGACATCGCCGCCACCCTCAAGTAGGAACAGGGGACGCCCTGCAACCTTGAGGGGGCGCCACGGGTCCCATTCAAATGAAGAATAGGGTAATTTCACAGTTTCCTCATGTGGAAGTCAGCACCGTGAGAAAATGGCGAAATTGATCAGAGGATTCCCCGTGGAAGATGACAAGCTCAGTAATTGATTTCACCTCCTTAGAATCATCAAGCTCATTGTAGGAAACGTGAAGTCAAACTGGAGCTATAGAGTAATAAGGTGATGACTGATTATCATTGATTTACATGTATACAACAATCATTTATAAAACATTATGCTGCTGCTTCAAAATGCACTGGCTGTAGACAACAACAATTCTATCAGCCCACATAAGTCCTGTCTTTGTGCTGGAGTGCGGCTCAGGCCACATACAGTATTTCTGTCTGAACCTGACCTGAGTGCGGGCAGTCACTGAGCCTGACCCAAACGCACCTACTATTCAATATTATACGTCTGAATATGATCTAAACTCCACACAGTCAACATAAACTGGAGCGCAGAGTTTGTATCACCGGGTCACACAGTTGCCGTTACCATGGTAATGCAGCCATAGTAATCTGCAGTAGTCCTGAACAGCCCACAGTCTGCATCCTGCACCATGTGTCCGCATGTCACTGCGAGGCTGAATTCCAGGTCTGCCTCATGTCCTATCTCATCAGAACTCCACACATTTACACTTCTCATAATCAACAAACTGGAAAAAATGCCCCTCCAAGGTACTTTTACCTTGAAATATGTGTAAAAATCTGCCAAAAGAACAAGTGAAAATTTGCTTGGTAAGATTTCTTAAAATAAGACGTGATATTTAGAAAATTGTGATCTTAAAAATAGCAGGGAAAACTTATTTTAAGTAGTATTTTACCAGTATTTTAAAGCTTAGTGTCTCAGAATAAGCAAGGACTGCTAAAAATTTATATTTTTTCTCTCCCAAATAGATTTTGCATTAATAAATGTCATGTCAACTTCTTCATTTGAGATATTTTCACCTTAATTTGAGTTGTATTATAGCGGCACTTCTCTAGGTTTAAGACCATCTAATAAGATGACAAAGTTTAATTTGAGCATTTTGAGATATAATGTCTTCTCATAGTTAGCTGGATATACTAATTTTCAGTCATGTTGTTTTTTTAGGATAAGCCAGCTATGCTCAAAACTAGGTGTTTCATTGTGTGCATGTAGATTGAGGATGTATATTTTTATCTGATTTAGAAGAGACAGTGCCTGAAAACTGTAACCCACCCTTAAAAAATCCATCTTCCACAATAAGATCTCAGCTTGAAAAATGTATGAAATGTAAAATAAACCTTGTTTCTTCTGAATTACAACTCAAAACAAGATAATTTCAAGATTGTTTGACCTAACAAGATATTTAAGATGCGTTGTCTTAAAACAAGTCCCTCTATCTTGCTCAAATGTTACTAGTTAAGTAAATTTATTTTAAATCAAGTGGGAGAAGACATTTTGACTAAAAATGAGACAATTTCATTTTGTAAGATTTTGAGTTTTTGCAGTGCAGCTTCATGAGTAAATCAAAATGATTCCATGTGATCAATTCCTCTGCATAGTTTTCATCAGTTTTAACCTTCCCTGATGAAAAATTCTGTTGGATGTCCTCTGTCATTATTCCCTAACATGAATATTCACAACCTGAATTAGCAATGTGCTGTATTACATGAAAAAAAAGGACAGCCCTGAACATGAAGTAATGTAGCTACACAGAGAAAATCAGTTCATCATTCTTATCCTTGAAAGTCACTTGAATAACTGTGGACAAGCTCATCTTAATAAATAACTCAAAGTGTTGACTGCCTTTTCAACCAAACGTGTCCAGAACCCAAACATAATTTATATATATACACGTACTGTATGCCTGAACCCAGCCTTACCCACCAGGTTCTGATGGGTTTCAACATTTTCTGGCAGGTTCAGGTTGGGTATCCAGCCTCATTTTTGTACACTGTAACCTGGTTTTGGTGGGTACAATTGCTCTCAAGAAGTACATAAAACTTAATGGCTTGACTTTCTGCCAGAAGACCTCGTAGACAAACTGGCAAAAGAGAAAGCCAGGGGGCTAATACCACCAATTATTGCATGATGTTGATTTTAAGGCTTTAGGGTACAAGCGGCTCTCATGGAGAGTGAGCTACCAGAGGCTAAAGGACATATACAAGAGGCCTTGGTGTGGGTATGTTTTACAGATATACCCTGTAGAAGATATTTGACACTCTGTAAGAACATTTGGTAAGCTTGTCAGAAGTGATAAGGTAGCTTCTCCATGCATTATGCAACCATTTTGACCCAGTCCTTTTTTGCTACAGTCCTCTGTGAGAGCTCCCATGCTGCTCCAACACAGTGGTACAAAAGGTGATGACTTACTTTGACTCGGACAAATCTGAAATGGCTCACTCTGGCCTTATGCAGGCTTTCCCAAAAAGAGGTCAACAGCTTATATCCCGATGACAACTCAGACAGACTCTCACATACACACCAACCTGTGATACAGAATCTCCTGTGTACCTTGCTTGTTTCAAGATGCATTTATGGTTTAAAAAACAGTCCCAGTGCGCATATGGTATTGCAACGTGTTGCCCTTCATTTTAAGAGTATCCTTTGGGGAACTGAAGCTTTCTTTTTTTTTCACTGGCAGGGCATAAAAAGGGGAATTTTTCAAGTTTTCCAAACTAAAAGGTCATCATGTCAGGCCCTGCATTACGTTTTTCTCCAGTGGAAGGGCACCCTAAAAGCAATTTATCATATGTAATCTACCTTTAACCCCCTTGAGTCCATCAGTGCCAGGAACTGTTGACAGGTAGCAGCATAAGTTGCATGGTGTTTTTGATGACGCGTGATTATAGTTTTAAAACCAGACCACACATCATTTTTGAAAAGTTGTGTGTGTCACAAGTTTTACTGTAAAAATGTTCCTCTTGAAAATGGTGTGACTGTTACAGACATTAGCCACTTGAGCTTTTTTTCCCTCTCTGCAGCGAATTATTTAAGACATTCAAGATAAGATATCGCTTTGATGAAAGAGATCAAGCCAATACAGCAGACCCGGGTTCATTAAATCCACTCAATTCAAGAAGCAGATTTTCTTCTTTGTCTTTAAGCTTCTTTTATCCAGGGAAGGTTTTGCTGAGCATGCATGCTCTTTTCTAAGCTAAACCCTGTTCCTCATTAGCACCAGTGCATATATTCACACCTGGGATCTCCCCACTCAAACCACAAATCCTTCACTGTTTGCCAATTAGCATCTGTATTTAAGTCTTCAGGGGGAAAAATGCCTTGCTCAAAGCGGTACTCCACCCATTCAAAACCTTTTTAGTTTTAAGCAGACGTGCCCTTTAGGACTTTCAAGGCTGCAAAGTTTCCAGCTGTCTTATTTGTGGCAGGCTGCAGCTGTGGTGGTAGATCCCAGAAACTACCCAGTTAGATGGTAAAAAAAATAGAAATAAAGATTATTTATGGTAGGCAAAACCGCTGTGAATTAACAATGGAATAGGAGTCTTGTTTTCAAATGAAAAGCCAATGATGAATGCTGATGCATTGTATCCAATGGCCAGCAGGGGGCAGCTCTGTGAACGTTTCCCTAATTATTCCATCATCTTGGTAGCTAGTTTTTTAATTCTTTTTCAGTATAGCGTAGTGTTTAGTAAACAATCCCATGAAGTATAAAACTGAAACAAACATCAAACATGGGGCGCTTCAATACATTGCTATTTGTGACCCTGAAGTTGCATCCATGGTGACCTCTGAACCAGGCTGGAGATGATGCACTACACCCGATAATCCAAATGTTGTCACTTTGGCCCTGAATAAAATAAACTGAATAAAATACCAAAATCTAGTGTTCAGAAGCTTAATCTGCAACCTAATGGGTCATGTCACATTAGTTACTTCCATCAAATATTTACATTTTATGATAAAAATGTGCACAACGTGTTGGCAGCATTGTGTTACAAAAATGTACTCCTCCTTAATGCCATTGTGTTTCTGGTTTAAGCACTTTAATAGTAAGTCTTTCATTGGATTCATTTGTGTGTACATGTGTTCCTTTCTTTTGTGTGTGTCTGTATGAAGCTCAGTGTGTGTGGATCCCCTCTCTTCTTGTGACCCTGTGCTTCTCTATGTGTGTGTGTGTGTGTGTGTGTGTATGTGTGTGTGGAAAGGCTGTCAGTTTCGGTCTGGTAGTCAGCATAATTAGAAGTCTCTCTTTTACCCCTGTCTCCTTCTCACTTTTCTCTCTCCACCTCCTCCCACTCCTCTCTCTACCTTCCTCTGACTCTATTCCACCATCTCACTTTCGCCCCTCTCTCTCCCTCCAACACTTACTCGCCTCCTCCTCTCTGAGTGATGAGTTTTAAATCATCCTTTCATTCTTTCCTGCAATGATGAACGAGCGGAAATCTGTCCTTTTCTCTCTGTTTATTCTGCTTTCCATCTCTGTCCCGCTGTCCCTATTTGGCTCCTTATTCACTCGACCCTGTATCCCAGCTATACAATTTAATGAAGATACTTCATTTTGAATGAGACACTCTCCAGTCTGTTGAGTTCAGATAAAATAGTGATGGTCATATTTTTCAGTGTGGACTATAAGTAAGAAACTCCAGGGTTCATTTAAAATGCTGCAAGTTTTCCTTGCTGTGCGATTAAAGATGTAAAAAGAAAAGCAACAATATTAAAGTTAGGATAAGAAAAGTTAGAAAATTGTAAGAAGTTTGTCAGAAAATATGTTGTTGAAGAGACATCTACCCACAAGGACTTGAAAGAACATCAGCATTTCTTAATACAAGTTTGCTTCTACTTAATTATGTTAGGGTAGATGCCTCTACTTGTAGCTGATACTACATACCTTTTACTGGTCCTAATAAGAAAATAGAAACACAATCATCATAAGATATGTATGAACTGATGCCTAATACTACACCCCAGTGCAGAGGTGTGTTAGACTTTCTCTGTCTGTCATTTTGATGGACAGGACATAAATATTCTGTCCTAATGTGTTACTACCCATCATTAGAATGTTAATTTTTCATCCATAATTAAAACACTCTATGGCTATAAATGAAGCAGTCTCTCAACAATCACATCTCTTGTCAGCCTCTTGTCTTTCGTGTTAAAATTAAACAGAACCCATTTCAAGTCACAACCACTTGAAACACTTGAAAATTAGGAGCTCATCTAATTCTAATGAACCTGCTCAGGTATTGTGCTGAAAGTACAGGTATGCCAGCACTCATATGCTAGCGTTAGCTTTTACCATTGCTGTTTAACCAAGCGGCAACCTCCGGTCTAAAAATATGAGTCCAATGCAGAAGTGTTAATAGCTGCAGTTCATCGAGGATCCGCTTGAGGCTGAGTACCGGAAGTCACATACACATGAATGGGAAAAAGACGATCTTTACAGCAGAAAGAAAACATATTTACAGCCTGGTACAAAAGACGAGTGTAGTCTGGATAGCTCATTTCTCGATAAGCTCTCACTGTGAGTGGGGTGAATTTTTTTCTAACGCAGCAATTTCAAAGATATTGAGATTACGAGTCTTCCAATGAGAGGCACAGCTGCCTGTGGGAATGCTGCAGCTGTTGGCTAGGAGGCTCAAACTCCGCCTCTTTACGTCACACTGGCTCCACAGCAGCAATATGGCTGCCGCAGCCGATTGGTCTAAAAAAACAGCTCTTCAGAAACAGATGGGTGATGTCACAGATACTACGTCCATATTTTATACAGTCTATGTGTTTAACGCATGTTAGCTTTAGCTGGTGGGCACTCGAGCCACACTATGAGGCCTAATGTGCCCTCTCTTGCCCCTCTGTCCTCATACAGTGACATTTTAAACTGTATTTTAAGCTTGTGAGGGTTTTTTCTCTCAAAGTGACAGTGCCGTGTGAGAATTACTAAATGGTACAGTGGATCCCCCTCCAATCCGTCAAAATGACAGTCAGCTTTCAGGTTTTCCCGTCATTGTTCAAAAAATTCTGTCAAAGGTGGAAAATATTCTGTCAACTTAACCTCTCTTCTACTGTCAGTGTTGGATACTCTTTTTAAGAAATCCTACTTTTATCACTCAAAGGATGATTTCAATTAAAAGAAACATGAATAACTTGAGGCAGAAAGAGGAGAACAGAAAATATGAACCAAGCTCTGGTTTGAGAATGTCTTGATTAAATAAAAGGATGATTTAATCTCAAAAAATGGTTCCATACATGAACTGTTGGAGTTTTTTGTATAATAATAGTTCCTTTTGGCATTGCACTGTCACATCAGTTATTTATAACACATGACCTCTGCCCCGTCACTTCTGATGTAGTGTTAAAACCATGCAGTGTAGTCAGTTGGTGCCATGCTCTGGAATAACAGAATTCACTGTGTAGTTATCATGTCCCTCAACCCCCCCTCATAGTTTGACTGACTGGAATTAACAGCCTATGAATATATTGATGGTGTAGAAAACACGAAGGGTTTTTTTTTTCTAAATATTGCTCTTTTAACAATATTCCCATGGTGGTTAAAATTTTCACAGAATATAACCCGTGGGTCCCCGAATCCACGTTCTGTTTGGAGACTGTAAATAACTCCTAACTTGTCTAATTGTGGGTGCATAACTAAAATTTACCCATGAGAGTAAACAGTCAACACCTCATTTTGTGCATCATCACTCTGAAAAAAACAAACAAAAACATTGCACTTACTATTATTCCTACTTTGCAGCCTCTCAACTTGAACAAGTGACAAAATAAGGTCTTTGTGCTAGTTTTTGTCTTTTCCTAGCAGAGCTATTCATTCTCCTTCGGTAATAAGGTTCTATTGTGAACTTAATCCTTAATCTTGTTCTCATAACCAGTCTGGCTGCCATGCTGCTGCTTAACAGACAGGGTTACAAATCTTGATGACAATCCCATATTCATCAGGCAGTCCATAATGTCAGCCATTGAGGAACAACTGAAGCAAAATACCAATTCACCCCTAGGCCTTAAGTCTTCAACATTTACCCCTGTTTTCACGCTGCTGCGTAGGGTAGGGTAGAGTATGGTCGTGTAGGGTAAGGTAAGGTTAAGGCAGGGCCCCTTTCTTTCATGGATGGGAGATAATCTTGTCCTGAAACCTTTCCTTCAGAAAGAGTGATAAATCATGTAGACTCCAATTGTTATATATAAATGAAAATTTCTAAATTGTTTTGAAAGTTGTAATTTGAAAATCTTAGTTTCATGTATGTCAGTAGATCTCTCTGCACTTGGTCTAAATATTAGTTTGAGTTCCATATCATATCACTCTTTGGCAAAGAAGATATCTGGCATGATTCAGCTCTGCCTGTTAACACTGTGGCAAACACGTTCGATCCATTAGCGTTCTAAATCGGTATATATTGTGGCAAAAGTGTTCTCCATAGAGAGCCTGCTTCGCATTGGGGTCCTTTTCACCCTTTTGGGATTCTCATTTGCATAACCATCCGGTCAGTACTCACTATCCTAACTTACAAGATCACTACCATGATCCTTTGTGCCTCTGTTGTAAAGGGCCCAAGGATAGGACCCTGAAAAATGGTATGGCAAGGGCAGGGAAATGGGACTGAGTCTTGTAGATGAAGGAATGCAATATGTCTGGTCATTTGGAACTAGCAGAATAAAAGTAAAAGTAGTGATTTGGTTTGAGTCATGCTCTCATCAGATTACTTTTCCCATCCTAATACACCCCTGAATACGCAGGTATTAATTATATCAAATTAACGTCAAATTTTGGTACTATCAAACAGCCTCTATGCCTTCATGAGGGACTTTTTCTAATTAAAATCTCAACACCAGTCATTTTCATAATCAATAGACTCCTATGTAAAGTTCCAGTGAATTCATTTAAACTGAATGCCCACTGCAGGGATTGCTACATTACAAAAAGATAAATTCTCATCTAAATACAACATAGCCTCCGCAAGGTCTGCTGTTACTTTTATAACTGCGTTTATTTGTCGTCCTCATGTGAACCATTGCTTCATGGAGCATAAATTCAACTTAAACTGGATCATAAACTTTAATTCCTGTAGAAAACCACATGGGTCCTTCTGTTCTGAACATTGCCAAAATGGAAGCTCAATATAGTTTTTCTTGCATTGCCTCTAGCACTATTTCTTTTTACTGTAGTGTCTTATAGAAAGAAAGTAAACAAGGTTGGCTGCAGCATTCCCAGCCCTTTTTTCCTTAAGTCAAATTGGAATGATCAAAAAGTTGACATTGATGTGTATGTTGTGAGTGTATGTGTCAGTCATAGAAGTTAGCTTTGTCAGTCTACAGTGTCTGTGCATACTATATATCAGGCTCTCATATGGTTCTTCATGTCCCTTGTGGGCTCTTCAACATCTCAGCTCTGATTGGTTCTGAGCGGACAGAGACACAGGCCCTTAATTGCAGCTCAGCCTGCCATTGGCCATTACATCCGTCACTGTGAAGTTCTTAGAAATGTGAGCTTAAATAAGGGTTTGACAAACACACATATGTAGACACACGTAGTTTTTTCGTTATCTTGGATAATTGGTTGGAAAAGCGTCCAGTGGGAGGGCCCGGATGTCCCTGCGGTTTGGCTGCCATGGTAAATAACGAAGCTTGTTAACATGAAAGGCAAGGGAATGATCATCCTGATTTGAACTTTGCACACAGAGGAGATCAATTAAATGCCTAGAAGTTGAAGGACTCAAAACATACAGTAAAACCCATTTCAATTGAAAGAATTGAATTTAAATGTAGATACAACAAAGCACTCTGCTTCTGTGTCAAAAACTCTTGAAGAACTTTCTCTCTCTTTCTTAATTTCCACTGATGAAAAACTGTGGAGTTGATATAAGTTATTATGCATGATTAAAAAAAAAAAGACCAAGAGATCTTGTAGCTAAAAGAGAATGAAAAATGTGAAAACTCAACAGGCGCAGAGGCTTAGTGATTTGCAGAACCATCGCCCAGCAAGACAACATCAAATCAAGCCCGATATAACAGTTTCTTCTCTGCTGGAGTGTCCTTGTGCAGGATGATGCTAAATCCCTCCCAGCTTCAAGGGTTTCTGCTCTGTAAGCTGAGTCTGCAGTCCGTCTCCCCCCCATGGAGTGAAAGAAGTGAAGAGCTTCTCCATCAGGGATCGATAAAGCCCCCCCCCCAATAAATAAATAAATAAACATGCTCCGGACTGACTTTGCTCCCAGACACTGCAAGATTTTCATCTAACACCTGTGATGTGTTTGATATAAAAGGATCATTAAGATCAAAGGGAGGGGATAATGATCCTGATGTGAACGCTGAAGTTCAAGGAGATCAATTACATTTACATTTTACAATTTAGGCATTTAGTGGGCTCTGTAACCCCAAGAGATTTGGAAGAAGTACAGCAGCAGAATTAGCTTCACTTCGCTTTTATCAGTACAAGCAGCCAGTGTAAGAAAGTTCAAAGGATTAAAAAGAAAATTGACACAGTTCTCACTCCTCCTCTTATCTATATCAAAAGTAATTTCCAGAATATGATCATATTTAAAACAAAGCCATAAATAGATATATTTTTTGTATTACTGTCCTTACTTATGTATGGATACTAAAAGCTTTTTTCAAATGAACTAATTGTTAACCATTTTAACCACCTATTCATTGCCATCTTATCTTATCTATGATTGTAGACTGTAGACTACCCTAAACCTAACCCTAATGAATTGATGCTCTGATAATTGTGGCAAAGAATTTATAATAATTTTGATTTAAAGAAAAGATTTCAGGAAAATTGAATAAGAAGAAATCAACAGAACAATCAAAAGAAATGAATTAAAGTAAAATGTAGATGGAAAAAGCAAATATTATACACAGTCAGAAATAATGTACAACACAAAAAATCTTATCTTATTGTAATGTTTCATATTTTATCACATTGTATTGGATTGTGTCAAATGGTATGATTGTATCGTATTGCATCGTATGGATCCATGTGGCATTCTAATGTAGGACAGTCTTGATGTGTCAGACAGTCAGATGTGGAGCCATGTGTTCCCAGCTGTATTAAATATTAAAAAAAACATTTTCTGTTCTTTTTACTTGATTGCAATATTGACCCTCTTACATTCATGCCAATTAAACACATTGAATGAGTTGAACTGATGTTATGAGGATAATTACTGTATCACTTAGTATACATCAGATCAAGAGCAGCAGAATTACTATTTTGACAAGTTTCATTTGTAAGTAACCATGGTGTGGATCATTTGTACATTTACTGTTCCTTCTAGCAGCAGTTTATTTACATCTGAATGGGCATAGTATATGTATACAACCTTATAGAAACACATGCTTTTGGCCTTTACTTAAACTGCTGAGTTATGTTCTAAGGCACAAATAAAGCTGGTTGGCACAGAATGTTTGTTGTCATGCGCTTAACATGTCTGTAACTGATTAGCAAAAACAAAGGAACTGGTAGGTTTTAAAGGCAAACAAGGGGTTAGCTTATTCTGGATTTCACCTACTAAGTCAGGTGAAGTAAAACTCAGGGGCAGCTTAGTTTCCCTTTAGTCAGGCGGCCCTGAGTTCAAGCACCCCATGCTGAATGTGAATATAAGCTCCTGGAGTGCTTCTCTGAAACATACCCCGGCCTGTGCCCTCGCCGTGGGGGAGGCCAGAGTAAAAATTATGTTGAACTACATGGGGCTGTGAGACTCTCTGACTAATACTTGATTCAGAAGGCTAGTTATAGTATATATATATATATATATATACATATATATATACATATATTATTATTACGTTTTCACTGAACAGCATCAAAGCAAAAGGGTTGTATCCATCAATGTGATATCAATCCAAAGTTGTTGTAAAGAAATTATTCCCTTCCATACCAGACTGGCTCTTTTTTTTAGCATTGTCACTTAAAAGAGACTGAATGAATACTGAATTACTGACATGGCACTGGGTTCTTATAACTTGCTCCTTTTATTTTAAATATGTATATATAAATAATAAAAGTTTGTTGTGTCCTTGAGTGTTGGAGGGATACAGAGTCAAAGTGAGTGGGTGTGAATGTGTTTGCTTTTGTATCTATGAATAACAGTGCTTGCTTTGTTTTACAAGAAAATCCCTGCAGCTGATAGTGTCAAAACTTCAACTTAGCTCAGACATCTTGACACACACTTGACAGTACTAAACTACATGCACAGAAACACAAAGGATGCATTCACACACATATTTTAATAACCTTTTTGTCTGTTTACCTGTTTTTTATCATGTATGTTTGTGTTCCTTCAACAGCATTTCCTCATTGTATGAAATTAAAATGTCACCTGTTTCTTTTCCGCAGGTTTCATCTATACATGTGGTGGTACCTTGAAGGGCCGAAACGGCAGTATAGAATCACCAGGCTTTCCCTACGGCTACCCAAATGGGGCAAACTGCACCTGGGTCATTGTCGGGGAAGAAGGAAGTAGAATCCAGCTCATGTTCTTGTCATTTGCCATAGAAGAAGAATATGACTTCCTGTCCTTGTATGACGGACACCCGCATCCTGCCAACTTCAGGACCAGGTAGGAACAGATAATTTCATCATGTTATACTACTGTACTTAGTTATTAATAGTTATTGTAAGGTTCTTGTCAGAGTGCTGTCAAAAGTGTGCTCAAAAACTGGCATGGAAAAGAAGAAGTTTTCATTTTTGTCTAAGTCATGATGTAAAGGCAGTAAGCCATTACATTTGACTAATTAAACTGTATTCCACACACTTTATTTAGGCCTCCTTCACAGCAAATTATCTGTGTTTGTCACTGTCTAATCTCCATGAAAAAGTAGCATGGCAGACAGAGCTCAAACACCTGTTATGGCATACAGCCCGTTGCTTATTATTAGGTTGCCATTGATGTGCAGCCAGTTTCCACGCCTTTAAGCTGCAGCTATGAAAAGGTTCCCTTCTGTGTTGTTGCCAATCAATGCTGAGCTGTAATGAGCTAATATGTTTACATGATGAAATATCAGGGATCATGAAATCAAAAGAAAACAGCAACAGACATGAATGAATCTCACATTGAGGCATTGTTTTCAAAGTCCTTAGTGTTTTGTCCCAAACGTAAATGCTTGTTTTTTAATCTGCAACGGTGACAATTTCATCCCCGCTAGACTGGATTCTCCACTGCAGTGGAACAAATTACCCTTTATAGCACCAGGGCACTGTCCTGCAATACAACACAAATTACCAAGGCTCAGTCAGTGGCATTGTGCTTTAGTGTAGTTATCGAACTGTTTCATTGAGCTCTGGCAACAAAAAACACAATACAAGGAGAGAAACTCATTTCATAGTCGCTATTAAACTCTCCGTGCCTTATGAGTTGATCAGGCAATCAATAAAGCCTAATAGTATCTGTCTATGACTCTATTCAAATTCCATGTGTTCTTTTAACCCTGCAATTGCATTATTAGTAAGCTATTAAATTAGCTGTGAAACATGAGTGTGCTGTCAATGGAAATGTGATTTTTCTCATGACTAAACAATGATGGAGAGTAATGTTAAAGTTTTGACAGATATTGTAGAACTAAGGGACAACAATACTATGTTATCTCTTGAAAAATATATATATCAGTGGCCTCCACTTCTCTGTTACTTCACTACCCCAAATGTTTAATTATTTTCAGAACCTTTAAGCAGCTAAGGTTATTTCACAGGAAAGATGACTGTATTTATGTTGTTGACCTTGCTCCTTTCACAGATATTTAAGTGGTTTTGACTTGGTTTTGACTTGGTAATTTATGGATGTTTTTCCTCTGATTATTGGCCAACCTAATAAAATTTGCAATCATGAAAAAAAATCCATTCTGAAGGGAAACATCAAAATTACACTTATATCTGTGTAATGCGTCATTCAGGTTGGTCTGTTTTTATCAGGCCCTTTAACTCTGGAAACATACAGTATATCAGACAAAACAGATCAGCCACACAAACCTGTTGCTTCTCTCTCTGACTAAATTACAGCTTGGCTATTCACTGTCACCTCTGGGATTTTTGTTGCTTGAACTGCACTGTCAACATTGTGCAGGAGCTCCCTCTGTCGATGGGGCTCCGGCTTATGTCACAAATGCTTCTTTTAATTAAACCAAGACTGTAAGAGAGAGGCAACTTCAGATCCTGCTGTGCCACGAAACAACATGTAGTTGGGTTTTGCTGAGGAAAAAAACATGTGGAATCATGTGGAGATGAAATGAGTCTTCATAGCAATTCTCATGCTGTGGGAAATGAACTGTGATTCTTCAGTTCAACAGGCATAATTTCTAATGAGCCAACTGCCAAAATCAGTTCTCCTTTTTTGTAGAATCCGGTGGTTTTTAATGCTTGAATTAGCATGATGGGCTAATTAAACAAGGGAGCAAACAAATGCAACAGAGTGGAGTAGGGTGAGGAGGTTTTCCCAATGTTCTGTCATTCACACTATTTCAGAGGCAAATAGAGAAAGTAGAAAGTTCCCCCAATGCCCTGAATTGTGCTCACATTCCTGTATGTGAGATAGATTTATGGTCTGAATAGTTACAATCATCTAGCTAGTTAAGCCAAATTACCTCTGCTGTTGCTGTTTCATCCTCTCTCCTTCACACACATGCACACCAACACACACACACACTCTGGACATGAACATGCACACAGACAAAGGGGCAAAATGGTGATTAAGAGGTCTGATCCATTAACAGGAAAATGGTAATTATGGGGAGAGTGATTAACATGGATGAGATGCAGACACATGCATGTACACACATACGTATAGACACATACAACACAAACACTATGCACTCAAACACAATCTATTTCTCTCTCTTTTTGGGGGTATCTTAAATATTCCCTTTCAAGGCATATTTGAGTTGCAGCATCTGGATCTGTATGACTATCATTAAACCTATGTGAACTAAACAGAGAAGTCAAAGTTGGAATGCTTTAAAACATGGACATTTTACAGCCAGTGATCATTTTGGCAGATCATCAGCCATGAAGGTGATGCTGCTCAGGGTTAGCTCTTTTTATGAGAATATTATATTATGTTTCATTGCATAATAAAGATGCATAAGTGATTTTCCAATTCTTCTACATATTTAAGCACTGTGAAATACTGATGCCTCACAGGCCACCCTCAGATTATTTGTTGACTGGTTGGTAGCTTGAAATATTGGCCGCAGTAAGAAAAGTGTTTTGAACTTTGGGTGTGTCTTGTCTCACCTGTCCACCCTCCTCTTCATGTCAATGCGCCAGACAGATATGATGAATGGGGGTGGCCTCATTTGTATTCTCTTTGCCTGTAGACTTTTGAAAGCTTTTGTTACTGCAGACACTGTGATCCCAATATCTAAAAGTTATTAATATTGCAAAGGATCATAAATTGAAAATTTTGTCAGTCTATTTTATTTTATATCAACCCTTTCTTTAGCCAGGAAGGTCTCACAGAGATACAACATTTTCACTGAAAGATAGATAGATAGATAGATAGATAGATAGATAGATAGATAGATAGATAGATAGATAGATAGATAGATAGATAGATAGATAGATAGATAGATAGATAGATAGATAGATAGATAGATAGATAGATAGATAGATAGATGTTTTATAGAACTCTCATTTTAAAGGCTGCTTCTCAAGAGGTAATAATTTTAAAGCTCCTGTGAGGAGTTTTTAGCTGGTTATGACTTAAATTGATACTGATGCCTCTTTATGACCAACAAAAGCAAACAAGACCATCAGCATTATTTCTTTGTCATTATAAGTGCTTGTAAATACTACCACAGGGTAGTAAGACTGTGTGATTAAATACAGGTTGCTGCAACAGCCTTTCTTAGTTGCATTTTTCATGGCAAGGATTCTTAAAGAATGATCGATTGACTGTGAAAAGACACCATAGACATAATGTTATGTGTAAATTCATTACCTTAACATGTACAGGACAAAATAATCAAGAGATAGGATGCAGCTCTTTGTCCAGGAGCCGCAAAATTCAATACAAACTAAAAGCTTTGAACATGAGCTTTAAAGAAGGGGTATTATGCTTTCTCATATTTCAAACATAGATATAAAGTAACAATGTTGGAAGTGTTTACTAAACGTGTACAAATTGTCAGGCTGTGTTCATGCGAAGTGGGAATATCCATTAATAGCTGACTTGATGTTGTTCATGCCTATGGACTCATTAAGTAGACTTAATATTTAATATTTAACCATAACTGTTTTCTACACACCTGTACACTCGTAATGTAATTTTTGCAGCAAGAAATTCAAAACTCAGCCTTCCCAAAACAGCTGCTAAAGCTGTACCAGGTCACCATACAAATATTTCATCAGTGTAGGCTGTCAATCTGTTGGTTCTAGTTGCAATATTTGTTATTTGCATGCAAATCTTTTCATAGTCCATTCACTGAAATAACTTAATATGAATACATGCCAATAGTCACACTTATTCAAAACAAATATGCACATGTTGTAGTAATCTCAAAACAGTCTGTTCTTAAAATACCACAAGATCTTCACGAGACTTGTTCAAATAATGAGGTCATTGCATAAGGATCTCCAAACTGGCAGCACAGCCAAACAGCACACCCCCTCTTTAAAGTGATGCCATTCAAATATCAGAGTAACCCATGATGCGTCTCAACCATACCCTATGGTGGCAAAGCTCATCTGTGCCTGAAGTGGCATTATGAGCCAAACAATGGCTGTCCCCATATAGGAAATGCTGACTTAACCTAACTGTCAATCGCTCTAATCGCAGGCAAAGAGGTGGAGCTGAGGCCGGCCATCAGCCTCCTGGCAAACAGCTACAATGCTCCACCTGTCCTTCAACTCAACGTACCCTTAATTATGCAAATATAGGCATAACTCTTATCCTAAATACTTTCAAACCTTAAGAGTGATTAAACAAGTTCAACCTTATACTGTGTGTATAAATAAATACATACGTCCTACATACTAAACCTGTTTTAGTACCAGTACCAGGCTGTAAAAATGTTTAAAGGGCTTTTGAACATGGGGGTAAAAAGGGGTCTTCTTGGCTTTTGGAGCAAGCCTCAGGTGGACACTTGAGGAACTGCAGTTTTTTGCACTTCTGCATTGGCTTCATTTTTAACACTGGAAATTGCTGCTTGGTCTCAACCACAAAGATGGAAATACCTAGAAGAAATATGAGCCAATGAATATTTAATCTTACTCACAATTTCCACTCTCCTTTGGCAATTTTTCTTAATTAATTTCCTAAAATGTTTCTAATTATGTGATTAAACTAATTAACAAAGCGAGGTTTCTCATTAAAAAACAAACATAACACAATCTAACTGATTGTGCTCGGTGTTAGTCCCGTCATTATTATTGCATAGGACTGTTCATTAGAAATGATCAACACAAGAAAAAAGAAGACACAAAAATAGCCACAGGAAAAATAGAGCCTGTTGTGAATGCAGATCATTAAATATCATCTTAAGACTACATTACCAACAAGAGAATCAACCTTATCTCATAGTGACCTGTCTGTATTTTATCTACCTTTAACAATATTGTTTAATTTACCCAACCTTGCTGTAACCTAAACCATTAGTTTTATAGAAAACAACTTGCAATTGAGGTTACAGCCAGCATTTAGGTAATCTTGACACTGAACATGTTCTCTGGTCTTACATATAAGGTCATTTTTAATGTTCCTGTTAAATACAGTATCTGGTCTTCTCAATAAGCTTTTACAATACCCTGGGGACAACAGAATGTTTAAGATACATGAACATTTGTTCCCTTACTTATTATAGCTGACTTTCCAGCTACATTTTTTATCTTTTGTTTATTCTTCTTCTGTTTGCTTGACTTGTACACTTCCACACAATAATGTAGGGGACAAATTCATTCATTTATCTATCACTTTCTGCCAGTACATCTATTATTTCTTCTTATGTATTCCCCTTAAAGTGCTTGTTTTAGAATGATCCCTTTTACTTTAAGGGTGCTTGGGCACCATGATAATCCAATAAATAATCTATGTATGCGATGCAAGTCTGCATACTGGTTAACAAACGTATCAACAGCGAAGGCAGATTAACAAAAAGGAATGAAGAAAATGGGTGACAAAAAGGCTGAGTTAAGAGGCAAAGACAGCATGTGTCTGTAGCTAATCCTTTAAATTACACAGAGGCCTCCAGGTGCTTGATTTATCCTAAGAGACCCTTAAACAAGACATGGTGACATTTTGAAATTAAATCTGTTAATAGTCTTCATCAGCTATCAACTTATGGTTACCCTTTGGATTGAACATCTTTTCGTTTTTCATTTAATGGAAATGCCAGTTCAGTTTTTTTCAATGTCTGATACTTAACAAAGCTTCACTTAAGAATGTCAAGGTAATTTATTTCCTCTGCCGTGATAAATATTAAATAACGTGAGATTAATGTGGCAAAGATACTGTAAGTGTTGGCTCTTTCCACAGTTTACAGCATTGTATTGCAAATACAAACAGTTTGATATATTGTTGGCACAATCATATGTTGATTATCTAAAATCCCAAAACTGAACCATTGTTTTTTACTCATGTGAGACCATAGACTGTATAAAATATTCACTTGTCCGTGACGTAACCCATCTGTTTCTGAAGTGCTGTTTTGAGGCCAATCGTCGGTGGGAGCCATATTGCTGCTGTCAAGCCAGTGTGACGTAAAGAGGCGGGCTTTGAGCCTCCTAGCCAACAGCTACAGTGTTCCCGCCTGTCAATCAAGTCAGCTGTGCCTTTCATTGGAAGACTCATAATCTTAATATCTTTGAAATTGCTGAGTTTAAAAAAAAAAAATCACCCCCTTTACAGTGTGTGCCGATCAAGAAATGAATTATCCAGACTACACTCGTTTTTTGTACCAGGCTGTAAACATGTTTATTTCTGCTGTAAAGATTGGCTTTTTTGAATTGGTGTGTATGTGGTTTCCGGTACTTCCGTAGCCAGCCTCAAGTGGATCCTCAATGAACTGCAGTTTTTAGCACTTCCGCATTGGACTCATATTTTTAGACCAGAGGTTGCCACTTTTGTGAGACTAACAGACAAAAGATGGTTAAAACGTTTCTTAAAAATGAGGACAAAGTCAATTTAACCCCATTGTTGTGCACAGTTGTAGCCAGTATCTTCTCATGGCAACAACTGACATTTGGCTTCCTGTCACTCCCTAATATTCTTTTCATTGTAAACGTGGACGCTTGGTAAGGTCAGTGTACATAACTTGTCTGAATAGGAGACGTGAGAGGGACAACAAGTAGACTTCAGAGAAATGAACAGCTGTCTGAGAATTAATAATGTGTGAGCGCCAAGAGAGCATCTGAGAGTCGGGTGAGGATAGAAAAATGGATGAAATGCAAGTACTAAACAATGGGAGAAACAAAAGGCCTATTTCTTTCTCTTTACTAGACATCCAGGATTAAAATAGAAATAACAGACTGAGGATTTGGTATGTGGAACTGCAAGTTACTGACAGTCAAAAGCTGGCAAAATAAAATCAAAAGGCAGCATTTTTTGTAATTGCAAAAGAAAGCAGGTCACAGAATTCTGAAATACAGTCATCAAAGGGTGTTGGAGTGTGATGAATCAATCCACAGTAAACAAGGAAGTGTCTCAGAAGAATAATTGATAGCAATTCAAAGGCTTTGAATCCACCACTTACTGAAACACACTTTGACTCTTTAGTGAATAACACCATCCTCCCCATCCAGGGTGCAAAATCTGCTCTTATTTAAAAATGTATAAACAGGGGCTGATGCTCTGCTGAGCAGGTATTTGCAGCAACCCACATTCTGTTTAGAAAAGAAAAATCAAGACAGTATGAGAAAAATTAAATAATTTCACAGATCTAGGGCACAGGGAGAATCAATGTACGTGAGGTTTAGTAGAGTGAGAGGCGGTAGCAGTATTAGAAATAAGAATATTTTGTCTTATTACATTTCATAGACATATACTGCACTATACAGTTCCTACTACTTGTCCTGATATCCACACCATGCTGTATTTTACTCTCTTTGTGATGTGTCTCACCCCCCATGTTCCCTTTTATGTAAATCCCTCTCATCTTTGCTTATCATTAATGCTGTGTTCATGCCAAGTGGGAATATCCATTAATAGCTGACTTGATGTTGTTCATGCCTATGGACTCATTAAGTAGACTTAATATTTAATATTTAGTCATAACTGTTTTCTACACTCGTAATGTAATTTTTGCAGCAAGAAATTTAAAACTCAGCCTTCCCAAAACAGCTGCTAAAGCTGTACCAGGTCACCATACAAATATTTCATCAGTGTAGGCTGTCAATCTGTTGGTTCTAGTTGCAATATTTGTTATCTGCATGCAAATCTTTTCGTAGTCCATTCACTGAAATAACTTAATATGAATACATGCCAATAGTCACACTTATTCAAAACTGGATGTTCTCAGACTGCAATAATTAGAAATCTAGGGAGCATGTCAGGAGTTCCTTGTTTTATACTATGATGAAATATGGGAGTATTAAAGAGTTGCCTTTCAATGTATTTTCCCTTGATTACTGAGACAGTGGCTGTTGAAATGACCTAGATTTTTCAAGTTGTATTCTGAATACACTTATATCTGTCTGTTTAAACATTTTCACGTGAAAAACATATGCCACCTTCCCACAAGCGCTGGCTAGAAGACATTTTGAGCCACCTCAAGTTGGAGCAACTAAGATACACAACCCAGGGCTCACTCAATAAGTTTACAAGGATATGGCAGCCATTTCTGCACTATATAAGAAGAACCCCTGCCATTTGACTTCCACTTATTTATTTCAAATTTGTGTATGATTTCAGTTTAACCCAAATATTACCCTCTCCATTATTATAATTTCTATTATTTCTCTTTCCCCCTCTCAGTGATGTATTTCAAGCTACTCAGGTGTATGCAAGTGTGTAAGGCCATTATGTATTGTGTTCAGTATGTTTAATATTGTGTGTCTTATGTGTTGAAAAATGTAATACAAATATTCAAATACATATAAACATTTTCACAATTTAAAAAGGTTAGTCTACTCCATGCATTTATTAATGTATGTATCCTTCTTTGGAGTAAAGCCATTATAGACATTTCTGGAAAATACCTATTTTCTGAGTGACTTTCAATGCAACATTACTTTTGCTTGTGTTTACCTGGTGTTTACCTAATGAGCAGCGCAAATTCAGGTGTAGTAGATTGTGTGTCGCCACAGAAGGATGTTTAAAGCTTTCAGTATCATAACAAAAGTAAGTACTGTTATCAAAATCAGTACCACCTACCATTTCATTCTTCAGACACGATTAAACAAAGTTATAAAACAGTAAGCTTGCTTAGTTGCCATTGAAGTATATTTACAAAATAAACTATCAAGCTAACAGTACTGTGTGCGTATATGTTGCTAACTAGAAGTTATATGCTTGTTTTTAATCCTTAAAGCACTCTTGCTGGTGTAATACTGACACACAGACCGAAAGTCTTCACAGATGTGAATGTTTGCTAGTATATGATTCGACTTTATGTATCTTAATCATCTTATGACCTCAACTTGGGGTGGGGAGGCCACACCATAAGTTATTTCTGTGTCACAGTAGTGGAAAGAGAAGAATAGAGTAGGTGTTGGGTAAAACAGCAGGCCTGAGAGCTTATTTTGTCAGGTGTCAGTGGAGCAGCTGTGTGATGTGTGAGTTAGATGAGAGTCCTGGGGCTGGTGGACGAACTGACGCTGGGGCATCTGCCTTTAGGCAGGTCAGTGAGTGAGAGACTGAGGTGAGAGGGGAGGAAGCAGGACTGTAGGAGAGGTGAGAGGGCACGGGGGCATGTCAGGACTCTGGCAGCCTGCTTTCTGTTGTTTTATTATGTTCAAAGCATAATACAGTGTGACTGTGGCGTTAAGAAAGTCTCCAGCCAGTAGACTGACATAATTAGCTGTTTTGGTAGGATTGCAATACATAGGCTATAGCTTAATTTAACTTGTGACTACCTTGAATTTTTATACTGCAAATGCATCAAATGTCCCATCTTTTGGTTGCAACATTGTTCATTTCTCACATGAACTTGCCTGATTTGGGGTTACAAATACTCAAACAATTATGAATGATATATGCCAGATAGCAAGCTTAAAAATGATATATCAAGAATCATATTTTGACTTTTCTATTGTTTTCACCATGATCTCGGTGACTATCACTTGATGAGTTTGCCGGAGCTTATTGAGAGAAGGAGAAGGAAATATTGGAAAGTAGCAGATGAGAAATAGAAGTTTGAAGTCCCTAATGTGGTGAGGTGACCAGAGGAGGCGGAAAAAGGATGAGCAAACAGAGGAGGCCCCAGAAGAATGGACAGATGCTCAGGTAACCCATATAGCAGCTGTAGAGTAGCTATCTTGGCAAACCATACATAATATTGATGCATATGACAAAACGTTGTGCATAATACATATGATTTATAAAGTTTAGATAGTGTCCTGGCCAACAGATGGTGCACATTGTTGATACTACAGTTTGCACGGGGTATGCCCCAGAAAGTAGAAGACAAGTAACAAGAAATATATCACCATATGGCTTTTAATCAGATGTTTGTGAATATTTATTCAGGTTATAAAAGTATGTAAATTTGTGTAGACAAGCAGACATAGCCTACACATTATTTGCAAACCCTGCTATTGTAGCTGATTAAATGTTGCATCTTTAATTGGAGCTATAACAAGTATGTTTTGGGTGTTGCAGCTGTTTGCGGGAGTCGGCACAAGGCTTGTTTGCGTGCATCTTTGTGTGTCAGTGGGAGTGTAATGGAAACAATCTGTGTTTACCTCTTTTTTGATCTTAAAACACTAAACTGCTCCTTGGAAAATGATGTTTACGGCTCGGGGCAAAAAATGCATCAAGTGACCTAGAAGGGATTTGGTTTGTGAGGCAAAGTGCAGCTTAAATCCACATCATCAGTTGCACTAAAATGTATTCTGGCATCTGAAGACTATAAACTCTCCAGCCTGGTCAAATATGACTGCATTAAAAGCTGCTTTCAGCACTAGTAAGTCGTAGGTAACTAAGGGGCACATTCATATTAGATGTCAGTGATGTGTGGATCTAAGCATGTCCACAGACTCCATGTCTCTCATTTATTATACAGTTTTTGACAGTTGGTTTGTAAATTTTGCAGAGGGACTGTGTCGGTGCGGGATGTGTGCTTTTAATTTAAGAAAGCACTTAAAGATAAAAAACACCTAGGGCTTGATCCACTAAAGGATTGCGTGGCTTTTGCGCTCGCCAAACCTGCGCAAATGAGCTAAAACGACATTGTTCATTAATTCAGATGAGGCTCATTGCAAATAACAGCGGATTCTCAAACACTGGTGCAAACAGCCTCATGCAGTTAGAGTGAAATATTTACCACAAGCTGAGAGCTGGTGAGGACTGCGCCTCAGTGTTGTTACGCTCAAGCTTTTCAGTGATCAAAACAACAATTCCCCCCACCCCTGGATGACCTTAAAATAACATTTGTACAGAAAGTATGATAATATTACTTTGACATCACTGTTATTCTAATGATCAGGGGATATATCAGTCTGTAGCTGCCCAAGGCTCAACCCCTGTGCCATTCTGCACCCCTGAGTGAGTATTTATTGATTTATGTATTTATTTTTTTAATTCAAACAAGCTGTTTTTTGCTAGCTCACTCCAGGAAGTAAGCTGGTTATAAACTGTAGAATTTGTGTTATATCTGTTATGAATCAACTCCTAAATACATTACTAAGGACCTCCCCTCTCCATTCAGCTCTTCATGCATGTGGATAAAAATAAGCACCGTCAGCATGACAGAATACAGTGCAGCTCTGTTCACCATAAAGTGGAGATGTGGCAGCTCATCTCACTAACAGCCAAATTCCACTGGATCTGTGTCCAGTCTGTCTCTGATCCATCACGGCACCACATCTGATAGGTTTATATCATAGTGAATGTGTTAACTCCCACTGGATCCGCTCTGTTGTGTTCCAGCAGCATCTCTGCACTGGCAGGTCAGAGCCCTCCGGATCAGATACGCAAGACTTCTATTTTTGCCGGATGCCGGAGCACGACGCATACATTTCAAAAGATTTAGATCGAGCGGGACAGGAAGTCAGGCACCAAAACAAATTAAAACATCCGGTTAGTTTTCAGAATAAAACACTCTGTGTTGTCACCAGATTATTTTTCACTGAACTACACCAACAAACTGTCATAGTAAGCAGAGCAAGGCCTGGAGTCAACAGGTGAGAGGTTTTCAGAGGACAATAAGGACAACATGGATGAGGAGAGGGGTCGGATAATCATTAATGCAGTTATTACCACAGGAAAACTTGCTGTCTGAGCTGCGTTCTGAAAACTCAACCGGTGGGTGTTGTCTGACAAGAGAGCACAGAACCAGCCCGCAGTGGATTGGAGACAGACCAGACAAGGGATCTGGTTGAAATTTTGGGTAACAATCTGTGCAAGACTGGAGAAAACTGCACAGAGCTTCTGAGCTTTCTGGCCATATTTGCACTGAAATACCTTTAGAGCAATCTGCTTTGTGAATTAGACCTTGAGATGGTGCAGATAATGATACGCAGTTGATGTTGCTATCAGTAGCTACATCCATTCTTTTTGGATTCCCCACTCAAACTTTGATATATATATTGTTCAGGTGTATGAAGGGTTATTTCAATGGGCAGACTTAATGCGATTGTAAAGGCCTTTCAGAGTTCCAGGTTGATTTAATTAGGTTCATATCAACCCCATACTGTACGTTTGCAAATGCGATCTCTGGAACATTTCCTTGCCAGTTCCATCTCTGTAATAACATAAAAAGAGGCCCTGTAATCACAATATACCAGTAGAAAACCATTACATTTGTCACAACTTGCAGTATCTGTCATGTCTGATTTTTCTCAGGTTGCCATATCCTGGCTAGTTTATTCCCCTATGCCTGTTCCTGCCCTGACCCAGTTAGTATCTGCAATCCTCTACAGCACCAATTTTACACCTGGCTAAGTCACACCAACATCCCAGAACACACATATAGGAGACAAGCACAGGGACAGAAAGATACACAGCCAAAAATCTAAACTTACAGAAGCATACAGATTTGACATGCACCCACCCAACACAAGCACAGCAGGAAAACACGCACATACATAAAGGCCATGGGGAAACAGCAGTGTGTGATTGGTGTGAAAATAAGCAAATATGGTCTTTGATGTTGGGACAATATTACTGAGCGGAGTTGAGTTCACTTTTTGTTGAGAAAGCAAGAGGTGTGTATGTAGATGGAGCCGGTATGTGTGTGTAAATGTGAACCGAGGTGTGTTTACCCCTGAGGTAGTGGTATTTCATCTCTTCCTGCATCAGTTCTGCCCTGTAGGGGGTAAAAGGGGCGTGTGTGTGTGTGTGTGTGTGTGTGTGTGTGTGTGTGTGTGTGTGTGTGTGTGTGTGTGTGTGCGTGTGCGTTTGTGTGTGTGTGTGTGTGTGTGCGTGTGTGTGTGTGTGTTTTTGTTGGGAGATCCGAATAGCTTTGCTCAGGTTAAAAAGACAGGAAGGAAGAGAAAAAGCACACTTTATCTTTTTGGGGCTTCTTTTCGATGCTACTTACCCTGCATGCACTTGTGTTTGAGTCTCAGACACATATCAGTAGAGGATCTGTCTCCATTAGGGATGGGACATGATTTTCAAATGCTGGAATACTCGTTCAATACTCGTATCAAAAATCTAATTAAAAATAAAAAAATTGAAAGAATATTATCTAATTTAAAAATTCAAATTTGTCATTGTCTTCACCAGTTCCTGGTTGTTATACAGTATTCCTGCCAGACGGTGGCTATAGAGCATCTTAAAGCTGTTTGCTAACTGCATTAAAGAACAGGAGAAGAAGAATGCTAACTGCATTAAATAGCAAATGAAGAAAAAACATTAGCGACAATAACAGGCAATATCTGTGCAGTGGCGTGAGATTCAGAAAAGGAGACAATTGCAGAGACTGAACATGGCTGTAGAATGTAAACATACACGCCCACACTGCAGAAACACCGGCATGAAGGTCGAGACCGTGCCCGCTACTAGCAGCACCTCATCCTAGTGTTGTTTATTAAGACTGCCACAGAAACAGACCGTTAACAGGACAGATGTGTCGTTGAGTGTTTACTTTTACTGTCTACACCTGCAGCGCAACAAATGTTGTGTTAGTTGATGTTGTCTCAACTTGACATTTCAAACCTGGCAGTCGATTATGATTAATCACCGAATAAATTCCGATGATTATCAAATTGTAGTTTGGCTTCAAATACCCATCCCTAGTCTACATGACTTTGAAAAAATTTGAACTTGCAGTCTCTCAATATACTAAACTTACCCTTAAAAGTACCAAAGGAGTCGTACAGGATTCTGTTTTAGCAATGGCTATCTGCAAGTACACACTAAAGTGAATTTATTTAAGTCATTGTAAGCTTTATGTAGGCAAATCATTTCTCTGTATTAATTTTTTTGTGTCCTTGTTAGTTTGATAAACAGTTTGTTTGTTAAACTATCTGGCTACACCAACTTTTATCACAGCAAGTAACATTTTGGCCCAGCTGGTGTCCATCAGGTGTCCAATTTGGTGTAAATGATCCCTGCGAGAAGACTTTGCAGAGTGAAAATGTTGTGTGGACTCGCTTTGATTTGTGCATAATTGCAAAGTCTGGCACAGTGTGCAGGGGATCACAGTGTGTGTGAGTGTATTTGTGCCTCGAAGATAGATGCTTTCACTGGAAGTTTCAAAGCTATTTTCAGCCATTTTAGAGATCAGTAATGTTTCTATCTAATGTGGACGCAGTGCTGCGAAAAGGGCACACAGCATTAAATCTGTGGCTCTACAGGGATGGTATTCAACCATCTGAAACTACAAAAAGAAATATCCACATTAACACTGTGCTTAAGACATTTTTTTCCACGTTTTTTTGTCTGCTTTTTATGTTAAGTTAAAAGACTTAAAAGGAGGAAATAGAGAGGGAAAAAGATGTTGTGTGCTCATTGAAATAAAATTTCTTGATGGATTTAGCCCATCCATCAAACCTTCTCTTTGTGTCTCTAATTTAAAGCTTTCCGTTCATTTCTCTTTCCCAACGTCTTACTCGGTCTTCCTGTCAAAGTCTGCCTTTCTCTGCATGATTTTAATTCACTCTTTCATCTCCTTGTCTCCTAATGTCTGTCTCTCAACCCTTCTATGTGTCTCTCTTTTCACAATATTAATTCCACCCCCCCCCCCCCCCCCCCCCCCCTACTCCTCACCCCATCTGTTTCCCTCCCAGTTCTTCCATAAATGTCATTAATTCAGTACCGATAACCAGCTCTGTTCTTTTCAGCTCAGCCAGGCTCAGATTATAATTAGAATCATTACAATAACATTAACAGTGCAGTACAATATTCAGGAGTCAAATCCCCAGGTGATATATCCCTCTTGAGTCTTTGGAGCTCCTGTTCTTTGTGTCATATTGTGGACACTGTAGAGATTATGTCTGTGTGCATCTATTACACCTGGGACTGCTGCTAATAGATTTTTCCCCCCTTCATTCTCTCTGAGGTGTCTGTACATCTTATGACAGAAAAGGGGCGCCGTTTTAATGTCAAAGCAATCACCCATCCATAACAATGACAACTTTTTAATTCTAATTACCTTTAAGTGTTTGGCAAAAGCAAAACTTTTTGTGAGATGCCGTTACATGAACACCTTCAAGCAATTTATCACATGCTATTATTCCAATAATCTCAAAGCCATAAAGATGTTAACATAGACAGATGAATCAGCCAAGAAAACTCTTAAACTGGACCCTGTCAGAAATATTGGGGAGGATGTTGAGATGCAGCAGTAAAAATTAGGGATGGGTATTTTAAGCTAAAATACTATTCGATAATCATTGGCATCTATTCAAAGATTATTCTAATATCTATTCTAATATCTAAGATCTTTACAACAGAAATAAACATGTTTACAGCCTGGTACAAAAGACGAGTGTAGTCTGGATAGCTCATTTCTTGATTGGCTCACACTGTGAGGGTGGTGATTTTTTTTCTAACACGGCAATTTCGAAGATATTGAGATTACCAGTCTTCCAATGAGAGGCACAGCTGCCTGCGGGAACACTGCAGCTGTTGGCTAGGAGGCTCAAACTCCACCTCTTTACGTCACACTGGCTCCACAGCAGCAGTATGGCTGCAGCCGACGATTGGCCTCAAAACAGTGCTTCAGAAACAGATGGGTGATGTCACAGAAACTACGTCCATATTTTATACAGTCTATGATTACAACCAGGCACCGGTAAAAAGGATGAAAAATAGTACTTTTGAAATTAGAAAATATTCCCATTAACTCTTTATTTTTTACTAAGTGAACGAATATTCAAATATTCAAAAATGATTGCCCACCCCTAGTAAAAAATACAACACTTAAGAATGGCAAAACGTATGTATTATAAAAGTACATTTAAAGCTGCATGCATTTACAAGATGCTACATTTGACAATGTTTGCACTTCATGAGAAAGCATTTTACAAAGACTCATTCTGAAGTTTCTATCAGAGTGTTGAAAAATCTTTGTAGCATTTAAAAAATATTCTGTATTTGATTCATAGTACGAATCGCCTTGTCAGAAGACTCTTTGACAATGATCTGATCTTTTTCTAATAAACATGTAATAAATGTTTTCAGAAGCAAGTCATAACTAAGACTAGAATTCTACATTTTAAAAGATATTTTGCTGATCAGCCAACTCCATATTTTTATACTGTGTTGTCAGCGTTTTTATTTTAAGTGCAATTACTTAGGTGGAAGACTAAAGATGGGCATATACAGCTCTCATAAACTGCACAGATGACTGTCCATTATATGATCAGTGCACACACCAAAACCTACAGCAGATGGCACATGGCACTTTTTTGTGAAATATGTAGCTTGACACTGCAATAAACATAACTGTGGATATGTGTGTGTGTGTGTGAGTGTGTGTTGTCACCTTCCAAAATATTATCTTGGCAACAGCAAGATAGGACTTTGTGTTATTATAGCAGTAACACCTAGGCAATTCATTAAGTACTGAAACAACATCAGAGTCATGAAATTTTGTTGTTCCGTTACACAACATTTGTCCACTGACAGAAGTTTCCCTTGTTTTAGTTTTTAATGTACCATTCAGGAGCACATTTTTAACTTGCATTCGGCTTCATGCTCTTTTCAATTTCAAATTGGACTCTTGATCATCAAAATAAATGGATTGGGATTTTATTTGCTAACCCTTTGGAGTTGTCCTTGGCCCTAGGAAGACCCACTTAGACTGGGTCACAGTTGAATCTTGTTAACCCGGTTTGTTTTGGATGATAGGCTAATGGGAACCTGGGAGGCGTAACGAGTCAGCCAATATACCTTGGATGACTCAACTGTCGGGTAATATTGACAGTCTTGTGTGTATATGTGTGTGTCTGGGTATGTTTTTGTGTGTGTGAGAGTTCCAGTAATCCCAGTGGCTTAGCTGGTAATCCCCTCAAGCTGCCCATTAGCCCCTTGACACACACACATACGCAGACATACACACATACACACACATACACACACACACACAGACAGCTCCTTCAGGGCAGTCACCCAGGTGTCAGGCCGACTGTTCCTCAGGGAGGGATCACTATGATCAGCCACCGAGCTGGCCCACTGCCCCTGGAGGGAGAAATGGAGACACTGTCTGACAATACATACAGATTAAATAGAGGGAGACAAAGGCAGAGGGAGAGATAAGGGGGAAAAACAGAGGGGATGGTGAGAGGGACGAAGGCCAGACTGGGAACACTGGAGGGGAGAAGAGGAAGAAAGGAGAACTGGAAAGGGAACCATGCAAGAAGACCTGGGAGGTTTAACTGACAAAGAAAAAGAACAGGGATTATAAGAAAGAGGGAAAAAGTTATTTTTCTGTAAGTGTTGGTTATTGAACTTGATTTCAGAGAGAAGTTGAAGCTTTTAGAAGTTGTCCCTCCACCACTTGGACATGAACACAGGATTATTTTTTACCATGCTTTGCTGTTCTCCTTTTGCTTTGCTCTGTAACATTTTTTACAAGTCTACGTATTGTCTAATGGTGTTCCTGCTTGTCTCTGTCTCTGAAATGGTATCAGCTGATCTGTGCAGCACTGTTTCCTTTGAGTTAGTACCCTCAAACAGATGATTCACCCGGGCCACAAATGGACTTCGTGAAAAACACAAAGCCTTTGTTGATATGGCGTCTTTGTTCCTGAAATGCTTCTTACCTCTTCTCAAGTCGCTGTGATCGTCAGCGTTTGGACTGTCATGGCTCTCGAAACGTGTGAAAGCCCCCCAGAGTACAAACATATGTCTGGTAGTCATTGGATTAAGACGTTTTTGTTATTTCTTTAAAACACTTTTTTACATGCGTGTGGCATTTGTTAAGACTGCAATGTCTTGATGGAGTCTTGTAGCCACCCACTGTCCTTCAGAACTGCACAAGAGCACAGTGTGGGCAGGAAAAGACTTAGTATGATGACGACCTCACTGAAGCTGCACTATTCTTCGTCATTCAGTTTCAAGGATGAAACTTCAATATTGTATGTTGATGTGGGACGACAAAAGAAATTGTTCTCTTTTGTATGTCACATAATAGAAACAGTTTGACAGAGCAGACATTACTCATTCACAGTGTGGATATGCTGCTTCTGTTTTTTACATATTTTTCTGTCTGCACATCCACATCTACGAGAAGTTGTGTTAACACTGTGGTCAGCTTTGCTTCATCCAAACCTCCCTTGTGTTGTGCATCTACTCATGTATGCCTTACATATTATTTCTCTGTCTGATGTCTCCATGTCCATATCTCCTAAAACCAGCTTTTGCTAATATCTCTTTCTGTAGTACACTGCCAAAGAGTCCTATGAAGCAAAGTACTCTTGAGCCTTAAGACTGCAGAACTCTTTGTTGTACTTAAATAATTCAACAAAATGTGATTGTCCAGGGCAACTCAGCCATTTTAAAATTCAGCTTTATACTAGCCACAGACTCAAGCAAAGTTTGTTGAAGGTTGTTTCACTTTCTAAAATGTCTAGCCAGAAATTAACTATAAGGTAAAAAACATATATTGGGGTCTGTGATTGGCATATAAAAAAAACCCATCACATCACATGGAGCTCTGGAAGAGAAGTACAAAGCTTTATTCACGTGTGCCACAAAAGTCTAATCTTTGTTTGCTGATCCAAGACCTGCCATGTTGCTGTGGTTTACATCTATATTGACGGTCTATCCAAAGTGCCAGTTTACTGTGACTCAGTGTTTGCTGGAAGAGGAACAGCTCTTCTCTCTCTTTCTATCATTTTATAGTTTTTTCTCCCTGACATTATTGCCCATAATTCAGTTATTTTAATATTTATTGTTTGTTGGGATGAGGCACAATAAGCAATATGGGAATTTTATTCTATAACATGATGAAAATAACCCTAACCCTCAGAATTAAAAAATAGTTGTCCTCTATTTTAAAGACACCCCCAAACAGTTTATACACACTGGACACCATCTATGTCATAAAGCTTATAAGTGTGTAACGCTGAAGCCCTAGCTTTGCTGTCCTCTTTGATTTGATTCCTAAAATGTCTTTTTACTTCACTGTGACATAACCATGACATAATGTCAAGGTAGAGTCTTGAGTGAGTTTGTGCCATCCTGATATAATTGTATGCAATTGATCAGTGGAAGGTGGCAGCAGGTTGTAAGAAAATGCCTTAAAGTTTGGAAAAACAAAACCTGATACAGTGCATATCTGGGTAATTTCTTGTTAGTGAACATGTCTTTCTGTACAACGTTAATTATCTTCTCTAATAATGAAAATGTCCCTCACAACCTAAACGTACCACCAAAGCAGTTAGCCTGGATATGGTAAATGTTAAATAAACATCAAATAAAGCTGAAAAGAAAGATTCAATATATCCCAAGTGGACTATGGATTAAGACATTAGCACACAATTACATTATGTGTGCATCTTTCTGGTCATGAAGACCATCAAGTTCATCTTTCACTTACAGTCTATAGGTAAAGACATGGTTTGTCTCACCATCTTCATCCTTACCTTGCCCAAGCATTTATTAAACAGAGGGAAACATGCACATCATCACACTATCCTGTATTTCTATTTCAGTACAGTCACCTCCTAAATCTGAAACGTTATTAATAACTCTATTTGATTAATTGCTTGTGTGACCATACACGAACATATAATTGTACATGTTTAAAAATTCCATTTAGCAATCTATTAACACTTTCAATGTCTACCCCTCAGGGAGAGACAAAGAATAAAGCAGAGACAGACACACATAAGCAGACATAAAGGCTCATAGACAGAGAGAGTAAAGTGTTTCTCTTTGCTCCAATGCTCCCTCCATTATCCTTTAAGACAGAAATACAAGAATTCAATTAAAAGACCATGTAGTGACCTTAAAACACATGCACATGCTTGAACACACTCAGCTTTGATGTATCAATTAATCACTGTCTGTCACTCGACCATTAAAGCCAGTGTATCCTCACTAGACCATGGGCATTATATACAGTGTGTGTGTTTTTAAAATGTCACTCCTCCCCATAATGACCATTGTTATTCCTAACTTTTAAAACAACCCCAACAGGCTCTAATGGTTCTTTTTCAGTGGTTTTACGTGTGTGTGTGTGTGTGTGTGTGTGTGTGTGTGTGTGTGTGTGTGTGTGTGTGTGTGTGTGTGTGTGTGTGTGTGTGTGTGTGTGTGTGTGTGTGTGTGTGTGCACGTGTATCTGTCTCTAAGTCATTAGTATGCAATGCTGCGTACTCGCCTTGTGTTATTAAACATTAAAACTGGATGACAGGATATGCCCTCAGCCCCGAGGCTAAAACTACCATAGTGGGACTCACACTGGGAAACACACACAATATATACACACTCCAGCCTTAAGACATTCATACAAAGAAAGACATCTCAGTGTCCATTGGAAGCTATTTGAAGACATTATAGAGTTTATTCCAAAGGTAGTGATTTTGAATAAAGAATACCATTTGCATTTTACACAGTGGCTAATTCAAGTATTGAAGTTTGGTGAGCCTGCTGTTGTTGATGACTTGGTTGGCATAAGAACTAAAGGAATATGCTGGCTTTGTGCTAGATACTCACTTAACCTAACATTTTGTAAATGTATGGACTCATTTATAATCTAGAATGATACATGAGAAAGCTTTAATTCAGTGAATACCCAGTAGATTTGACCTAAAGTACATGTACTAATTCATATTTCTGTTTTTAATTTTGTGATATATATGATCTAATTACTATTGGGCGGCTGAAGTTGAGTTCGACATCTTTCAATCAAAAGGTCGATCCCAGGTCCCACAGTCCCCATACAGAAGTGTCCCTGGGCAAGACACCTAACCCCAAACTGCCCCCATTCGTGTGCCATCAGTATGTGATTGGGATTAGTTAAAACTGATAGGCTCTTTACCTAGCAGCCTCTCCCATCAGTGTATGAATTCGATGTGAATATGACATGTAATGTAAAAGCGCTTTGAGTGGCTTGAAGACTAAAGAAAGTGTTGAATAAACACATTCAATTTACCATTTACTATGACGCAAAAGCAATTTGTGAAATGAAACCCACAGCAAGTACACCAGTGCAACCAATATACCATGCTGCCAAAGCATGATACATGCATAGTGAAGAAGACAAGTCTAGCAGTACCAATTTATAACAGTTCTCCCTCATTAGGTCAAAATCAAAACTGAAATAAAATGAATACTGTCTTATTTTTGTAGTAAATGCATCTTGTGGAGTTCTGGTTGGATTGAAAAGACCCCTCAGACCAGGACAAAAGATGACCAGCAGTCTGGGGTGATGTGAAGAATTTGTCACAGACAATTGATCAGTCTGTACCTCGCTACTACAAACGCTACCTCCACTGAGCTAAACAATAGTAACAGTTCCTACCAGCATAGCAATGACACACACTACAAAAAGCTTCACAGTTGCACCGAATCCGCACATTGTGGAATTTGGAGAAAGCAATGGAAGTCTTCATGCCAGAAGACAGTTTAAACATTTTTCCCATTTTTCCCTTTGGAACATCCCGAATACTGACTGTGTCACCGGTACAACTTATATTCCAGACTTCACAGTAATAGCATAGCTTGACATGAATTGCAAATATGTGTCATTCAATTCCTCCTAGTCAGAATTTAAATTTCAAAATCCGCAATGACATTCCTACTAGTAGGAAGTACACACATAAGACACATTTGGTCATGTGAGTTTCTGAGAGATCTTGTGTCTGTTGAACCGCTGATGTAAAATTGTTCCCACAAACGATAAGTGTGTGGTCTAGCATTCGAATGAAATCGTCTAGTTTGAGTGTTCAGACTGTAACATTACAAATCGGTCAGAACTGTCCTTCTGTGTGTGGTCTGCCAAGATTTTAAAAGTCAAGATCTAAAATTTGTCTAGTGTCTTGCCAGCCTAAGAAAAAGTAGCTTCGGAACTGTCCATGGTGCTGAACATGTTCTCCCTCAGTCATTTCAAACAAGAGTTTAAACAAATGTGTGTTTCAGAACTGAGGTCAAGGCTATTTTTTAAATCCACTGATGGAACAGTAGGAGATCCCCATGAATCATCAGCTGTATAAAGAGTAATGCCTCGCCCACCGCAACATTTACTGCTAATACTACAACTCAATGCTCACACTTGGTAACAATTCTTTTCTTACCCTGTAATTCTTTACCAAGAAGCCTTTTAGAACAACTGCTGCACTGTTTCAAGTTGACGAACAGCTCAAAGCGAAATCAGTTATACACATTTTCCACTCGTTTGTAGCAATTATGAAAGTCCATTTTACAGCCTGGTGCACATTACTCAAACACACACACACACAAGGGAAGGAATTAAATAAATGCACTGCAGCCATGCTTTTAATAGAAGACACATCTAGATATGATTTCACATAAACAGAAAATGTGCCAAAAGCCTCAAGGCAAATAGCTAACAGTTAACATTTAACCTTTTGCTGTTGCATACATTTACATAAGATTCTTTGCCAACATGTTCTGCCCTGCATGTGTGTCTACTGTTTGGCTATGTGGAATTTCTGTTGTTTCCCCGGAACAAGGCGAGTTAACAGACCGCAGTCCAAACAGTCATACACAGTGGGATATAAGGTTGTGTAGTGAAGGGTTGAAGATGAAAGATTGATTAGATGACAGTGGGACCCCGAGCTGACCCCCACAAGCTAACATCTCAGTGAAACTGGACATTATTTTCCATCTAACAAGTGACTCACTGAGAATAAGCTGTTTTTCCAGAAGTTGCCCTGCAAGCTTCAACTCTCTTTCTGTTCAGTCATGAATGATTTATTGATGGATCCCATTCCACATTAAAACATTATTGTTGGAGGGGTAAATAACTTGTACTCAAAACAAAAGAGGGTGGGAAAGTTGGGTTTTGCTGGATCATCATTAAATCTTGAAATTAAGATTCAAAGGCTCAAGGTTCAAAGTTGATTTATTTATCCGGCTACCACGCAGGAATGCACAACACATGCAGGCTGGAGTTCCTACAGCTGCTACACCCAAAACTAAGAGGAGCCTCACTCCTGGGTTTAGTACTGGGTAGATATGCAGATGTTGTGTGAGATATTTACATTATTTTCAAGATACGTTCTTTTGAAATGTCTTGATTTAATCATAATATATTAAAAAAATATATGTATTAATTCATGTGATGGAAAAAAACATTGGGTTGTGCTATACATTTCACAACAAGTCTAAGATTAATGCTAGAAGCAATAGTAAACTTCCTTATTTAGTACATCACATCAGAATTTATATTAAATAATAGCCAATTGTTTAAAATTTTGATATGCTATCACTGAGGATGGGAAAAATGTTAACATTTAGAGAAGACAATGGTGTTGAAATTCACAGCAGAACACAGAATGTAGCATTTGCAATGAGCATAAGCGGAAGTGCTAACATTGCTTGACAGCAGCCACACTGACAGAACAGCCTGCAGTGTCTCCATACAATGTTATTATTATTAATTTTAATTAGCTTTGTTTGTGCAGGCAATGCCTGATGACGATTATTTCAGAATGCCATTAATTGGCCGGATTAATTGGTTTATCTGTATTTGGTACACATACTGTATGTGTAATGAGGAATGAGACTTACTCTTCCTGTAATGGTGTAGTAAGAAGCGCAGTCCTTTATTTGCATTCGTTTTTCTCTAACACCAGGTTTCTGAAGTTCATATAAAAATCGTATGATGTCACTCCTATTGCAGAATCGTATTCATATTTTCCTCCTATTTAGTTATAAACTAAGTGTTACTGACATTAGCATTACCTAGATTACCAAATTACCAAGCTGTAAATTAGCAGCAGGCCGAATAGTGCAGACAAACTACACTGCAGTCCAATTATGCACTCGTTTCAAATAACATTTTGTAATTTAACATTTGGACCTAAAAAATCTGATATGTACAAAAAGTACAAAAAGTGTGTGTGCTCTAATATTTATCAGAACTCCGGGGTCAGTCTGTGCCGGATTCTGGTTGAGTGTGTGTTCGTGTCTATACCAAGGTTATTATAGTTTTGCATTTTTCATTAGTTTTTATTTTTATTTCGTTTTGACTTTTTGTTTTTAATTTCAGTTTAGTTTTAATTAGTTTTTGAAGCGGGTTTGCTAGTTTAGTTTAGTTTCTATTTTTTGAAAATGCTTAGTTTTAGTTTAGTTTTTATTAGTTTCAGTATTAGTTTTAGTCTTTTTTGCCTGTGTGCCTGGCCGGGGGTTAGCTTCTGTTTCAGGGTAAGGGGGCTGGGTGCTCTCTCTTGCCTTGACAAGGTATGCTAGGTTAGCCGTCTTGTGTGAGCTTTTCAAATGGACTTTAAGATTAGTGGAATTTTCCCCCTTGAGAAATGGTCCACATATTTTATCACCTTCCATTGCAAGGCACTTACTCCTATCAGAGACAGTCATATTCAAAGTAATCCCAAATGGGGCTCTGCCGCTTTCTCCTGACTTTCGCTGCCATTAACGCTCTGCAGGCAAAGTGTGGACGCGTGCCTGCTTGTGCGAATGAGCCAAATGAAGTGAAACTGGCAGAAAACAAACAAAAAATTCATATCCTAAAAAAATAGGCAATACTGGTAGATACTCTGTAGGATAGTACTCTCCCTGGGTGTCGGTCAGAACACACTGGACAGGAGACAGGAGGGAGCTCTAACCGTTTAGTGAATATTCTCCTTGTACTGCACAACAGTACAGCAGACCCAATGAGGCCACAGAGGCCAACACATCAAATAAATACACAAACATAAGGGTGATGGTCACAATATGGACACTTAGGCTAGCATTACTGACCCTCTATAGTGTTAAATAATATGGTGACTCACTGATACATCCTTAACAATAAAATCAGCAATAAACAATAATCATTGATACAGAGATAATGATTCAGATGCTACCACTACAAGTATACTAATAATCATATCACTCTAATACCACTGCCACCAATTAACCATTAACACTTATAATGATAAATGAACAGAACAGGATCATATGGGTGATTCATAATATGAGATGACGCATGCCCTCATGGCGTCTATTTGCTCTCTCGGGAGTTTTAACACACGTGAATGCCTATGGACAGGAAAAGTCAGTTCTCCGTCTCATTATACTTACTTGTTGGGCATTCACACAGGAACGGTTATAAACAGGGCAGGTAGTCGGAGCGAGAGAGTTCGTCTCTAATCCCCTTGCAATTCTGCCCCGCGGTGAGTGCGCGCGCCCGTCAGCTGCATGCTCCGTTTGGCGCGCTCCCGTGCAGATGCAGAGAGCAGAGAGCAGAGACGTCCACCCGATCAGTCTCAATCTTTATTACATATCCACTCAAAATACTGAGTTTAAGACGAAAACTAAAGACATGTTCTCTATCATTTTAGTTTATTTTAGTTAGTTTTGTAAACTCACAAAACAGTTTCAGTTAGTTTTCGTTTTTTTGTGAAGCCTCGTTTTTATTTTTATTTCAGTTAACGGAAATGTTTTTTCACCTCTCGTTTTCGTTATTTCGTTAGTTTTCGTTAACTATAATAACCTTGGTCTATACTCATTAAATTTCTCCACCTACTGTATATTCCCCCTCTGTCTCTCACCATCCTGTCTCAGCCTCCCTTTCCTTCTGGTCTCCATCCATCTATATATATCTCTTTGTGAACTGTCCCTTTAAGGTGCTGTCAGCCCTGACACCCCCTCCCTTTAAATGCCAGAAGACATGCAATCTGTCTCTACCTATCTACAAAATACAGGTGCACTTGCATGCAAACACAACATTTTTGTTCAACCTGCATTAATGTGTGTGCCCCTTCCAGTCTTTGCCTTCATGTGTTTGTTTGGCCCTTTCTCTGTATGCGTGTCAGGTTTAATAGTAAGTGATAGGGTAGCCAGCAGCCTAAACAAGCTTTAGCTCAGGGGGGCAGTACTCACTATCTATCTAACTGCCTGAGAGATGAGAGAGGGAGGGAGAGGCAGAGAGATAGAGGGAGGGAGGAGAGCACAACATTCATCATTTAATAGTGGAAGTAACAACTCCTTTTTCAACAATGGAAGGACTCTGTTTACTGTTACTATTGAAAGTCTTATGAGGTAAACAGAGTCCAAGATGTTCTGCTTTTAAAATCTAGGTCTGTGTCCAGCAAAGCTCTGCAGGTACTGGCTAGTGTTTCAGCCAATGACGTGATATTAACTGCTCTTTATTTTCAACAAACATGATGGTGAGCAAACAGTACCTCTTAGTCTCTATTCTGTGTTCACTTAGTTCTTTATGTTCTATATTTTTCCTTCTGATTTGATAGGTCTGTGGAAATTACTCTCCATCAGTGTGTTGAACGTGCAGTGTTATCAAACATCCTTATCTCATACAAGAAATATGAACAATTCGCAGAAGGAAATGTTTAGTGTGCTTTACTCCGCGTGTCAGGCATACTTGAGGAGCTAGTACTCTTTTCCACAATTACAGTTAGGCATTTAATGTGCATTAGGTCATGTCACTCTGAGCCCCTGCATGTTTGTCTTGGAACCTCTGGGGCTGACAGGGAGGTTAATCCACTGTTCAACCCCAGTCAGAGTGTCTCTCCTCAGGGGTGCACTGTGAGCAGCCGTGGTGCCTCTGTCACCAGCAATGGTGCCCCCTCCTTCAGGATGCAGCACAAAAGGGCTTATCATCCGAGGGCATCTCGGCGATGCTGAGGGGTGTTGGAAGGGATGGGTGTTTGTACTGCTGGGTGCCAATAAGGATGACAATGAGTGACACAAACACACACTCACGGAAACACACACAAATGGCCTGAGCAGGTACACACCCTGCCGACATATGGCAAGATAAGAGGAAAGGCTGCACATGCACGCTGATGCAGTTTCACAAACACACATGCACATTGTTGAGGATGCTAACGGGCTGTTTGACAAAGCCATGCTAGCAGCACTGAATGCTATCTGCTGGAAGGAAATTGGATTTCTCCCATTCCAACCCAACAGTCTGGTGGGCATCCAAGCATATGTGTGTAAGCTGTGACGAGTTTTAACTCTGCTTTTTGAAATTAGAAGTTTTCCTTTGAGTTTTTTAGTCATAATATGTTCTTTGAGTTACAGTGGTGTTGAATAATGTCTTTATTCCCCCTTACCCCCATTAGTATTCCATGGTTTGATTCAAATTTGTACTTTCAATCTTCAGTTGCACATAACTCTGTTACAGGCCATAGGTGTATGAAGTGGAATATTCAGCTCATTTTTCATATCGGAGACTTTAGAGCGCTACATAATGCGTCTGTCTTTGGCTTGCTCTCCCTCCACCTCTGTGATGTACGGAGCCAGTCAGTGAAAGGGGTGTAGGAGCGACCTGGCCCATGTTTGTGTATCAGTATCTTTGAAGTTACACATATGTGTGACTAATTTAATAGATAACATGCCGACATGGTCAAGGACCTCTCCACACAAAAGCACACACACATACATAAACACACTGAAAAACACACTCAGAGTTCAGGGTGGGTAGTGAGTGACTGATTTACAAGACAGACCAATGACAATTGACCACATAGAGTGTAACCTGAAAAATGACTACTTTGTGTGTGTGTGTGTGTGTGTGTGTGTGTGTGTGTGTGTGTGTGTGTGTGTTTGTGTATGTGTGTGTTTGTGTGTGTGTGTTTGTTTGTGTGTGTGTTTTTCTGTCACTCAGGGCAGTGTTGTTAATCAATCACTCACAACAGACCCTGAACTTTAAACACGAGGTAGAGGAAATAAATCTTCTGACATGAAGTGGAGGAGTGGAAAGGGAGAGAACAGGTGTTTTTGAGAGAGAGAAGGATAATCTTTTACTCTTTCATCTTAAATATTTTTCTCATTTCCACCTTCATGTAACACACATACTAAATATGTATTATATGAATAATCGTAGAATAGATGACAGTGATTATAGAATAGTATTTTGGCTTGAAATGCCCATCTCTATAAAGTACCTGGTTCATTTTGAGTTGTTTTATTAGTCAAGAGTGCAAATGAGTGCAATTGAGTTTTAGTAAACTTGCCAGGGAAAGATTCTAAGTTATGCTTTTCCTCTTGTGGTTCATTTAGGCCCAGGAATTATAATGTTGTTCTTTTTTTAAGGGTATATTTTCAGTGAATCAACACCAACCCCTGCCCTCAGATACTCTGTCATTCGATGGGAAAATATCATGGATAAAAGCCATGCTTGTAAGCAAGAAGAATACAATCTCAAAATGCAATCAAGGACAGAGAAAACAATATGAAGAGATGCAGGAGAAAGGGCTCATTTGTGCACCTGCAGAAAGCTACCTGCTTCATGGAAAAGAGCAACAGCTGGAAAGACAGTAAGTGGTCAGGGAATCGGCACAGTTACCATCCTCCCAATAGAAAGAGTCAAGAAAGAAGAGATGTGGAGAAAGAGAGAGAGAGAGAGAGAGAGAGAGAGAGAGAGAGAGAGCAGGAGGATGTTCAGAGCATTTTAGTTTGTGGGGTCAGGCCTTGGGTCAGTATCGACTCAGTAAAACACACACACACACACACACACACACACACACACACACACTAACACACACACACAAACACACACACACACACACACACACACACATACATACATACATACATACACACCCATTCACACACAACCACATATGTACACACTTGCTTTTGCTCATAGACAAACACGCCCAGGGGTCTCTTGGTACTGCTACTCTTTTGGTTAGGGACTGACAGACTACACAAACTGACACTCGCCTCGGGGAAATAAACAGCTTTCAACGTACAGACTCTAATACTGAGCTTCTGTTACCATTTACTTTGATAAGAATGAAAAAGGCTTTTGTATTTGACAAGTTCTTTGGTCTTAATGTGGGTTAAATCAACTTGAGTTAGTTGCAGCAAATACAAAAATAAATATTTAAGTAAGTGCTTAAACCGTCTTTCAGGTGATATCAGCAGTATTTGCTTCTAGTACTCTGTGTCTGCGCAGCCTTTGAATTGCAGCTAGAGGCTGTTCTTTGTAACTTGACTTGGAATTTAATAGTGAGTCTGTGTGCCAGTATTAGGGATATTTACTGATCCAAGCTGTTTAGGACCTGTAGTTGGATGCTTCATTAATGTGGATACAAGGCCTAAATCAGGTTCAGGTTTTATATATGTAGGGCCGGTGATATGGACCAAAGATCATTTCTCAGTATATTAAGGTGAAAGGTATTATACTGCATATCTTTTTTATTATATTTTTGATGCATTTTTTCCTTCATGGATAGAGAGAGGGGGAAGACACACTGCAGATGGCAACAGCCAGGACTCGAACTGGCGACCTCTGCGATGAAGACCATGCTTAGGCCGCTAGGCCACCAGCGCCCCATATACGACATGGAGTATCTTGATATTTTTTTGGAAAAGAAAAATTCCCCATTTAACATTAACATTTTAAATAAACTATTTTGTGTTCCATCAGCACATTACTGGAAGGGGTTCTGACTCTTGGTTGTTAAAGCACCCAGTCCTGTTGGGCTGATTTTACAGCTTGCTAGTTTGGAGGCAGCCATTTCTCACGTCTCAGTCTTCCATGAATTGTATTGTCAAACTCATATATGGCACACAGGTCCTACTGAAATACATATCAGTGGTAAATGCTATGTGAGACACTTTTGTGAGCCTTGCAGCTATAGCTCTGTCTGACATCCGTGTTCAGTTCATTTTTGGGAGTACTTCTCTTGCAAAGTAATCGTAACTCTGCAACTTGTATCTTGGGCCAATGGTTTTCAGCAGCTGTATAAGGCTGTTCCACAGTTGCATGTGGGCATGTCTTCAGCAATGTTTTAGGCCACTGCCTTGGTGATGTCGTCCCACTTTTTAAGTTTTTTTCTTCCATAAGGAACAGCACATATTAATGAAACACTGTGGATTGTTTCAGTGCAGAACGATGTGAAGGCCTCATGTTCTTGGTTGCAGCATGCTGTTTTCACACTTTTCATATTGCTCTTTGTGGCGCTGTTGTAAATGGTGGAAGAGATTCTTTGTGCTTTAACTTGTTTTTTGCATTCTCTGCAGTAAAAAAAGTATTCTGCTGCTTGTCTGAAAAGGTAAACCTGACCTCCAAATAATCAAGCCATTAATTTTATTTTTACTGACCAGCTTACTGACCTTAGAGTGTAGAGTAAGTAGCATCCTTGTCCGTCTCTATGTTGTTGCTGCATTAAGGACTCGTTATTGTGAGTGAGTGGAGGGTGGGGCTTGATTTTAAGTTTCAATTTTGCTTACGGGGAGAGGGGCGGGTCAGGGTGAAGAGGAACAGATGGTGACAAGGGAAATTGGAGAACTGGTGGTTTCATTATTAAAACAATATAGTCTTACCCGATATCTGTTTTGAAAATATATTGATATCTCTAGATAGTACTTAGGTCTTCTCAAACCAGCTCAAACTATCTGAAGATTAGCTTAGCTTGTTTAGCAACTGTTTGTGTTGGTTGCCATTACATGGCTGAAAATGTATTGATTTTGTATTTTGTTATAGAAGCACGTGTCTGCTTGTTGTACAAAGTCAAACATGATGACATGTAAATGCGAAGCTAGATTAGTTGAAAGCTGGTCAGGGAGACAGTGTTATTAAACCAGGTGATAGTTGCAGTCATTTAAGTGAAATCTAGACAGCAGAGTGAATTGAATCTGTTTGATCTCATCCAGGACTTCACATCCCCCTCATTAATGTCTAGACAAAGCTATCAAATACTTTACTGATGTGATTTGACAGAGCAGTTACTATCAGTTATGATTTCATCTTCAACACAACACAAAAACCTCAACTGTGATAGATTTTTACATCGATCCTTCTTCTATTTTATTTTATTTTTATGGTTCATATCTTCAACCCGGTTACTTCTTTTTCATAGCAGTAATAATAATGAAAAATCTCTTTCGCCTCTTGGCAATAAAAAGAGCATCAGATACAAGAGGAGGAGAAAGAGAGGAGGAAAGACAGAGAGGGGCTCTGACAATCGCATTAGCCAGACTTCATGGATGCTTCTTTGGAGGAAATAGAGAATGGCTTGTCTTTGTGTGTGCCTCTGACTGTATGTAAGTGCACATGTGTTGTTTTGTGTGTCACACCTTATTTGTGTGTGTGTATTTGTGTGTGAGAGAGAGAGAGAGAGAGAGAGAGAGAGAGAGAGAGAGAGAGAGAGAGAGAGAGAGAGAGAGAGAGAGAGAGAGAGAGAGAGAGAGAGAGAGGGAGAAGACAGGAGAAGAGAGAGAGAGAGAGAGAGAGAGCAGGAGAGGCACTCAGCTGATATTAGCTTGTTCTTCATTCACTTGCTAATGTAATTTCACTCAATGCATCACACACACAAGTATACATGTACACAAGTGCACACACACTCCCACAACAATAGACCTTAAACATCAGACGCCCACTGTTCCATCTGTCTTTCTGTGAAAGATATTTGGTTTTACCTTATAAAACTCAAAACACAAAAATCCAGAGATACAGTTTTTCACAGAAAACAGTGTGTGCATGTGTTCTGAAAGTTTGTGTATGCAGCTGTGAAGCATTACAAACAAGATATTTCCGAGGGAGCAGAAAATAAAGGGAATGAATCAAGCTTTATTTACACATCACAGAGTTTGCTGTTTTGATGCTGGCTGCATTTTATCAAGCAGCTCTCATAATACCATAAATACATTCACTGTTTTTTTATTTTCACTGAAATGCTTTTTGGAACAATACATCTTGTTGGCAAAGATAAGTCAAGCTGCACACAAATTGGCAGAACTTGCATCAATGAACATAAAAAAAACACTAAAAGGATGCAAATATGTGGCTGAAGGATAAAGAGGAAGAGAAAGTTATATTAAAAGAGGAGGGATGATAGGGGAGAACAACTAAAAATAGGAAAGCAGTAGAAACTGAAAAACACAGATAAGATAAAAATTGGGAACAGAGGGAGAGATTAAAGAGATGGTTCGAGGCTTTTAAGAAAGTGGCCGCCATTTGTTCTTTGTCTTCTTTGTGTGGTATTGGACAAGATGAGAGAGAATGGAGAAACAGAAAGGGAATAAGTCAGTTAAGAAACCAGAATCAAGATGACAGGAAGGGCCGACCAAAGGAGGCAGGGGAAACTGAAATAAATGGACTCGAATTCAACTTGTGACTGGAAAAACTTTGGGATGGCCTGATCTCCTTTTTCATTTTATTTGTTTACAAAAAAAGAACAAAAGTAAACAATAACTAAAAGATGCCTTCAGTTTATTCCATTTAACTCATTATACGTAGCAGTGATATAACTCACATAAAATCCGTATGAGACCCACAAAACTGCTATGCATGCTTAAACTCAAAGCTGAGCAATCAATCCAGTTTGCAGTGAGGCTCACTAATGACATGGGACAAACATCAGAGCTCCAAATGTCAGTTGTTAAGGTAACAAAATTCACCTCATGTTTTAAATCACCTCTCAAGTGTCAGGAACTTTGCTGTACAGCTATGGCAAGGCTGTGGCTGAAATGTAGTGCTGAAACGTCAGGACATATCGTGAATCTAAGAGACGGTAAAAACCTGTATTCTCTACCTCAGACATTAGCTGGTTGTCCGAAACGATGAGTTCAACTATCTTCTCTGTAATATTTTGGTCCTTTTCTCTCTCTCAAGGATTTTCTTCTTCCTTTTAAAGTCCAGAGTTTGTTTCTTTGGCACAGCTGCCTTTCCTATGTTCATTTAGTGAATTGTGTTGCTTGATTTTAATAAGTGGTATCAAATTAATAGTATTGAATGCAGCTCTACTGCCGCCACCTCATAAAATCATAAAGAATATATTGAAAGTGGATGTTGGACTGTTACTGCTTTCTAGTTTAAAATATTTCCACACTGCTGATATTTTAGCCACAGGGTGGCTAACGCTAAAGTAAGACTGTCCTTTGTTTGGTGTTTGTTTTTGCCTTTTGAACCATGTGTCCCTAGAGAGTTACTGTAGGCTGTTGTAAAGTGGTTGTTGTGCGCATGTGTGTGTGCAATGAATTCTAAGCCATGGCTAGAGTTCGACATCACTGTTGTGCTTATTATTTTATTACACAGTTGGGTGAACCCAATCAAAGTGAGCTTGATTACTCTAAGTTACTCTGTGTTTGTGTTCCCCCACATGAGCAGGGAGAAATGATCGGCAAAATCGGATGAGCCCAGATCAGATCTGGGCATTTTTTCCCTAAAAGCACTGGTCGGAGAGATTGCTGGTGAAAATAAAAGTCAGGGGAGTTTGGACAGTGAATGCAACATGAACAGGGGCAGGTGAGCAGGTGAAACATGTAAGGAGGAGGATGAAAGATAAAAAGATGAGACAAGAGCGATAAAAAAAGGTCTACAGTGAATTAAAGTGAGGTAGGGAGAAGAATTAATCATTCATTGGAAGAGTAAATGGAGGTCAGAGAGAGGGCAGGTGTTTCAAAAGAAACTGCAGCTGTTTGAGAGTTTAATACAATAAATTTGTTACTCGTAGAACATCGAATACATCTCCTCTGCCAGGTTTTTTCAAGTATCCTCTGAGGCAGTAGGTACATTGAATGGGGAGAAAGAAAACACTTAAGAGGTATTCACAAAGAGGAATGAGTAAGGATCAAAACGAAGAGGCTCAAAAGAATAGCTTATATATGGATTGGTCATAGGGCAAAATTGACAATAATGATAAGAAGCTATGCATGTTTTTAGTTGCTAAGGCATTGAAGAACTGGAGGTATAGCAACAACAGCCAGTTTATCTGAAGGTTTTTGGTTGCACGCGGAGTGAAGAACAAATGTCTTAGAGGAGAGAAGATTGGGTCTCTTTCATAAAATATGAGCATGTAAGCAACAGTTAAACCTCATAGGACCTGAACAATTCTGAAAGTATTGAGAAAAAGAGTGACATGGCGTCCATTATTATATGTAGGTTAGTAGCAGCATAGCTAGATCCATCTTCTCTGGACATACTATCATCCATTTTTGATAAATGGTTTCAAATCTTTCAAATGTGTCTTTTTTAAAACTCTGAAGAGTGAACACAGAAGCTATCCTGACTTGAAACAAGCCAAGCTCCTAGAAACAAGTTGAGGTTGTTATTATTGATCAATACTTACAAAAAGTTATCACGATGATAGTCTTTGTTGTATCTCCAAGCCCTGAAATGGACATTTATGCGGAGGAGGGACTAAAGCTAGATTGATGCCAGAGGGACATGGTTGGTATAGGGTGAGAAGAGTGATAAAAGTAAAAGCAGGTTTGAAATAAAAGTGATATAAAAAAGGAAAAATTTGATCGACAGACAGAAGAAATAATGGGGGGAAAAGGTGAAAAGGACACAAAGTCAGACAAAAAAAAAGCATGGGAGGGAAGTAAAAAGGTAGCTGTATGAATTCCAGGAACAGGCAAAGGCTCAGAGATGAGAAGAAATAAAGAGCAGGTAGGGACATCGAGGTGGATAAATGCCACAGAATGAAAAGTGGGAAGTGGGAAGGAAGTGTGTGAGAGTAAAAGAAGAAGTTGTGTGATTTAACGCCAGAGGAAGTGATTGTACGGGTGGATTGAGGACAGAGGATGAGATGGGAAGGAAAGAGGAAGAGAAATAAAAGGATAAAAAAATTAGTGGCTACAGCGCAACAAAAAATGTCGCAGTGGCAGGAAGAAAGTTGGGCATTTTGCCATGTCTGTAAAAAAAAAACCCTGAAAAAGCCAGCCTTTCAGTCCTCTTCTTCCTCCCCGTCTCCTCTGCCTCGCCTCCCACAAGCTAAAGGCCAACCTGGACGTGTGTGGTGGCTTATGTGTGGAGGACAGACTCAAACGTGAAGTTCAGATTAAAGGCACCCTGCCTCCCTACTTGACTCCTGTTTTATTGTTTGCCTGTCTATTCACAAACCCATTTCGGAATTACTGGTCGGCTAACCACGGCTCTATGTGCTCATGGCCACACTTTGATCTCACAGCCTGATTTATTTAACAGCCTCTATGAGAGTGTTTTAGTGCAGGCCTTTCTTTATGTTTCAAATAATGGAAAGTTGTTTGTGTTCTGCCTCAGAGGCTCGACGGCAGGCTTGTGGTAATGGTGAGAGGAAACATCAGAGATGGTGGTGCAATCAGAGAGTGTAAAAATAGCAGGAGGAAACACTGGAAGTCATTCTGTATGCCTGATGTAAAATACTGCTGATGTAGTCGAGGAAATTTGTAAAGATGGCAAACTTTTTGGACAAATCTTCGTAAAATAATCCTAACTGGACTCTCTACATATTCCACAATAAACAAATGCGGCAGTTATAAACTCTGTATGCCTATCTTTTTGTTGCTTTTTTTCCCCCCATACACCCATGTGTCTGCTCATATACCAACACTATCTTCTCTGTGTTTCAACAGGCTAACAGGCTTCCAGGTTCCTGCTCCTGTCACCAGTACGGGAAATGTCTTCTCTTTGAGATTGACCAGCGACTTTGCTGTCTCTGCACACGGCTTCAAACTCAACTATGAAGGTCAGAAAGTGCCCGTATACGTTTGTGTGTGTGTGTGTGTGTTTGTGTGTGCGTGTGCGTGCATGTGTGTCAACCACCAAAGCTCTAAACTATGAACAATGTGAAAAACAAGCTTATTTGGATCTTGTGATTACACTATGTAACCATTAGGGGTGAGTATTGCCAAGAGCCTCACGATACGATAGTATCACAATATATCACAATATTGTGATGTATTGCAATATTCTACACAGTTAACTAAGAAAAAATAGGTCCATGTATAAGTAAATCACACAATATTACTCAAAATTGAAAGGAAAAATTAAGTCAGAACTATCTGATTGAAAACAACTTTTCCACTGTATATTTTCTGAAATACTGAAGTTGTATTTTAGTTCCAACTCGGCTAAAATGTGAATTTTTATTATTACAAAAATATCAATATTAAGAGTTAAAATATCAATATGATATTGGAGGTCAAAGTATTGCGATATATTGCTGTATTGATATTTGTTCACACCTCTAGTAACCATGTGAAACTGTGTGCTTGTTGTGTGTTGTAACCTATTTTGTGCTGCTGTCTTGGCCAGGTCACTCTTGAAAAAGAGGTTTTAAATCTCAATGAGTCTCTTACCTGGTTAAATAAATAAAGAAAGAAAGAAAGAAAGAAAGAAAGAAAGATAGAAAGAAGAAGAAAGAAAGAAATTAAAGAAAGAAGAAGAAAGAAAGAAAGAAAGAAAAAAGAAAGAAAAGAAAGAAAGAAGAAAGAACAACCACCTTGAACTCCTTAGTTAAGAAGACTGTGGGTGTGAGAGGCGTGATAAAAAAGAAGTGTGTTCAAGACTGAATACAGAAATTATCTAGCAGGTGCATTCAGCAACCTCTATCAGCTTTGGTTGACCACTGTACTTAAGGGTATGCACTGATATCGCTTTCCCATAAGGACTGAGTGGCAAAACACACTACTGCATGGCTGCCTTCAGTGTAGCAAGGCCTGAAGAAATCTGTCAACTGTTTACGGATAGTTAAACAGACACATTTCGGCTTACTCTGAGAGTGTTTTGACTCGTCAGAGATCTCTCTTATGTCCCAGAGATACAACAGTCCATGTGGTCAGAAATTGGGTTAACATTTCTATGCATCTGTTTTCAAAGCTGGGAACAAAGCGAAGCCTGAAGGCACAAAAAAGCCAGGTCTTGTTCAGAGGTGGTGGTGAAACTGAATAAACTTGGCTTGTCTTTAGGGTGTAGGGATCCAGTTGTTACACCAGCTTGTAGCGATCCATTTTCTCAGCCTTTCTCTGTTAAATCAAGCTTTCTGCTTCATGCCTGCATAAAAGGGGGTTTCTGATAGCCACTTGCCACTTCTTCTGCACAAACACTTTTGCCTACTTCAGACAGACTGATATAATGAGAAGCGATGATGAATGATCAAAAAAGAGCTGCTGCCACAAATAAGGAAAGGGAGGGATGCAGTAGGAATTAATTGGGAAATTAGAAGTTACTGTAGTGATTTTTCTCTGTTTATTACTTATGTGCATACAATGTATATAATGCCCCCAGAGCACATTGTCATTGAGTTATTACCAAAAGAAACATTGATTTTCAACCAAATTAGAGCTCCGACTTTGAACTTACACTAATCCTGACCAGGCTATGTTTTCTTCCACACTGACTTCCTTTCCTCTATAGATGGACTCATGTAGACTTGTGTGTCCTTTTCATGTTGGTATGGATGTGGAGTTCATTCTAACTTTTCAATACTTCCCCTGAGAAGCTATTCAAATTCAGACATTTTGAAAGAAAGTACCATGTCTTTGACTCTTTTACACACAGCACAGAAAAGAACACACTTTTGGGTGACAAGTTTATTCCTTTTCAACCCTAGAGGCTGTCAAAATTACCACATCCAGGGAGAGGACATGGAATGAGGGCATAGTTAAAGCTCTCTGTCATTGAAGAACAAGGACAGACACATTTAGTGGTGACATTCTGTTGTGATACTGTAGATAATATTGTGTTGTCACAGATCAATAATTCGGAATATTAACCAGTTGGATCACTTTGGACTCCGTGCAAATGATGTGGGAAAGTCATTATCACTACTCCCAAGTTATTATTATTATTTTTAACTTAACTTAATCAGACAAACTTTCTCTTTATGACACAAACCCACTGGATCCTTGAATTGAAATAAGTCATGTTTAATGTAAATTAAGCTTGTTATGTTTATTTTACCTGAGGAGCTAAAAAAGAAAATCAAAGACAAAACATTAGGTTTGCTTCTGGAGGGGACTTGGCCCATTCTGAGGGCGGCAAATACATCCCCCCCTTTGCCCTCTTCCTTTAGGGCCTGAGTAAACACCGCAATAACATTTTCAAAGATGAAAGAAGAGATAGGGATAGTCGAAGTGATGGTTAAAATTAGAACCCACTGTGTATCAGCACCATGTCCTGTGTGCTCTTAAGATTTTAGATTAGATTCAGATTAGAAAAACTTTGATGTCCTTTACGAGGCATTTAGTTCTGGAGGATAACACAGAAAGGCTTAAAACCGGTCTACCAGAGACACACACATGACAACACAACAAATAAGCACACTGTAAGTCATATTCATTTAGAAAGGTGTGAGATTACAACAACCGGGAAGGAGACAGAAATGTGTTACTCTCCATGCTTGTATGACTTCACATGGATGATATTATGGATAAAGTTGATATCTACATCATTCTCTTGTCATAGATTTAAACATTAGTCAGTCAAGCTTGGCGCTAGAACTGGGCAATTTTGAAAATGATGTAATCACGATTAAATATTTCATATCAGTTGATGCTTATAATTATCCCGATAAATTTTGAATCATTATTTCATTTAAATTTAAAGACAGATTTTTGCTCCGCAGTGAAAGTTGAAGAAACCAGACGGTTTAACTTAATCTGTATTTAGTTCTCTGATAAACTTCTTGAATCCCTAATTTTTGACGCCGCTAACAGGAAGCAGGTCTTTTGTGTAAGAGAATATTTTTGTGAAGTTTTAGTTTGTAGATTCTTATTTTTCTCAGGTTGAGATCATTTGTATAATAAGATTTATTACCCACATCCTGAAAGTCTATTTAATTCAGCATATTAAGTTAATAGTTAACGCAGAGTCAGCACAGTGTTAGACTAACGACTGCTTTGAGCTGGTAGGTTTTGTGTTTTCTTCAGTGTCGCTGTCGCTTGTTTCAGCTGTGTTGGGGGCTGTAATTACATTTCTAAATTTGTCCAATTTTTATTGAACATTTTTTATATTCAAATTGAGAAAAATTATGTCACCATTTATTTTTGTTATTGAATTATTGCCCAGCCCTAGTCGAAACTACAGACTACTTCATGGAATACCACTAGTTAACAGTGAGAAGGATTTCCGGAAATTAAATTAAAACAAAGGTTACTAATTTTTACAGGGACCTATAATCATTATCTAATCATCATTAGTTGATAAACATGTAAGGGAGTCAAATTTAGCAGGTCACAGCATTAGTAGGAAAAGACATACAGTAGATAATAAAGTGAACAAGGGCTGAGTACATGTATAGTAGTTGCTTAAATTGAGTCTATCATTGTTTCAGCACTGTCACACTGTCACACTGTCATGCCTTACCGGCACACTTGTGTGATGAGAACAGCCATCGTTAACATGATTAGCAACACCAGCTCTGACAAGTTAAAACGTCTGCTGTCAAAGAGGCCTGTTTGAAAGAAGCTGAGCTCATGTGTGTGTGATATGAGATTCAGGTTTGGGCAGATATCTAATCACTAACTTTCAGATGACAACTTATGAACATTCAAGTATGCACACAAACAAACATAATTGTCTAAATATACATTATTAGTGCAATAGTTAAGCAGTGGATCATTTTAACAGCAGCTATAAGTGACTATGACCCTTTGCATCATCCTCTGGGCCTTTGAGCTGTCGTTTTGGAGGTTGGATGGTTTGTGGGTGGTTGTCTTGTTGATGTGTGTGTTGAGTGCACTCAGTAATGACAGTATCTCTAATTACAAGTACCTTAATTTAAGGCTGCACACATTGTCTGTCTGATTTAATGTATGCAAGCATCATTTTTGTGTGTGTGTGTGTGTGTGTGTGTGTGTGTGTGTGTGTGTGTGTGTGTGTGTGTGTGTGTGTGTGTGTGTGTGTGTGTGTGGTGTGTGTGGTGTGTGTGTGTGTGTGTGTGTGTGTGTGTGTGTGTATTCGCTGCTTGTAATTCCAAGTAGTTGTCCCAGATTTATTTACTGGCATGAATTTCTACTCGCTACTTAGCTCATATTCAATGCGTATGACTGTGTATCTGTAGTGTGTGTCTATGTGTGTGTGTGTTTGTGTGTGTGTTTTTGGGACATGGAAAGAGTTTTGTCTTGGTTAGCGCATCCAGGGAACTTATCTGAAGAGCCCCTGCTGCTAATTCATTCAGTTGTTTCCCTTACTCTGTGGGATCATGTGTTTTTGGAAGAGGATGGGGGTTGTGAGGGAGAAAGACAGACACAAACACAAACCACACTTGGCATTTACTAAAATGCTACATGACGCTGATGATCTGTTATTCCATATTCAGTGTCTCATACTGTCTACGACTTGCAGCCTGGCTGTACATCTATACAGCCAACAATGATCCTCCCAAATTTTGGCAAGTCACACGTGGCCCATGTAATCCTTCTGCCTAATCTTTAGCTGGAGTCGTTACAGATTTTAGATTTACTCAGGTAATGCCTCAGCAATGTCATTGTACATTTTTAGAAAAGAACAGAGGAAAAATACCTGCTCATCTATAACACTGATGTTATTCTCCTTCTTCTACTGCATGTTTGTTTCTATGTCTCTCCGTCTCTCTTTTGCATCCTCTCATTCAAAAACATCCTACACATTACAGTTGGAAATTCAAATACATTAGTAGTTATTTTTACTGTGTATTCCCTTGCGTTATCTTAAATTATGGAGGATGGATTTGGACTGAATACCAGAATATATGTAGGACCTCTATATCTTATAATTTTAGACAAGTTGGAATAACTCAGAGCCAAAACCTCCATCAAACCTTTATCAAACCTAAAGACCATTTGACCTTGAAAAAAAGCAACATGAACATTTTTTTATTATAACAATAATGCTAATTATTGGGACTCTATGCAGATTTTATAACTGTGATAACATCTAGATCCCTGAGGTGTAAATGGTGACAGGGTGATTTCCACTTGGCAATTAAATTGAACTTGCACTTAAGCAAAGATATGAGGTGGTACAACTAAATTAATTTCTACCTGTTCTGACACCAAAAGTTAATAAAATGAGAACAATGAACAGATAAGTGCGTCATGAAAGTCAAGGTGGATGCATTAATTCTCTGATTTGAAGAGGAAGCCAAGGTGAGACTTTGGATTAAAAAAGGCTGTGCCAAAAAAAAAGAATGAAATGATACAGCAAAGTATTGGAATATTTTTCCCCGATAATATATCAATTTACCGCCCCTCGCATTGATGCATTCAATTAATTAAAAATCTCCTTATACTATATTCGACTCAAATTTAAAGTTATTTCTTTATTGTTTCAAAGCACTTGCACATCTTCGCTCAAACTAGCAGGAAGACACTAAATTTTGTTTGTATGAACCTGCTCTACATCTTTCCCACTGTTTCCTCTACATTTCCTTTACATCTCCAACACAGCCGTGACACAGACTGACCCTTTAAATTCACAGGTCAGCAAATACAGATGTTTTGCCCAGTCTCTTGGACGTCTCATCAAGACACACATGTAACATTTGCAGCTTTTGCAGACCAATCAGGAGTGGAGGAGAGACAGTGCTGTCATCTTCTCCCTTTACGTTTTCTCATAGTCCTGGCCTTTCCGACAGTTGGCTGGGAGCTCCGCACCATTGCCCAATAACAGAGATGGAGAAATGACCCAAACACAGCCACTAAATAATAAAATGCTGAAATACAGACAGAGGGTATGTTTCCTGCAGATACAAACATCGCCACACACTTCTTCTGGATCATGAGTAGTGATTGGGACGTTATAAATCCAACTAGGGGTGAGAATCGTAACCAGATCCGACTTAGAACTGGTTGCAATTGATGAATCCCATTCGGAATTGTACACCTCAAATGTGATCGATTCTTCTTAACGATTCATTTCCCAGCACGACGTCACGTCACGTCACGTCGCGGTACGTTGCATTATGTCACACACTCTGCGACGCAGAACTCCTTCAACCACGAGAAGTATTTTCCTCCAGGACGTCGAGGGCGCACGTCCGGACTCATGCGGCCGAAAATGAGGCACAGAGAGCGGGTAAAATACCTCCGCGATGACCCCCGGAGGAAAAGCGTTTTTCGTCTCCAAATTCAAAGTATGTCCTCCAGACTCCAGGGGCCACGTCCGGACTCACGCGGACGAGAATGAGGTCAACCTATTGTTCAGAATGTTCAAGTTCAATATGTTCATGTTCAGTCTTGTGCAGACATAATTTTGAGACTGTGTAGAACTACCTTCTCCCCCCCCCAAAAAAATACTCAGGAATCGTTAGGGGAGTTGATAAGGAACTGGATTGATAAGCAGAATCGACAATGGCATTGACATTGATAAAATCTTATCAATTCCCACCCCTAAATCTAACTCATCATGCCTTTAGTATCTGTTAACAGGCTTTCAGACGAGTTGGTGTTCAGAGACTTATTCGTGGACCAGTGCCGTGTACAGGCTGCTAAATAAGTTGCCAGTTTGGGTTGCGTGTGACTTGTATGTAGAGTATTGCAAAGTTCCTTATGCTCGCCCCTGGATTGTGATACATTGAGGTCTCGTCAGTATCCAGCCCAGGGATTTGCCAATAGATATACGCTCCAAAACCCTCAGTTAAGATTATGATCCTTAGGTCTGAGACTGAAATAAAGAGATCACTGGGTTCCCTTCACTAACAAATCTGAAAGAAGCTTTGTGCCCCCCGCATTAAAATGAACAGAGATCATTTGGACATATGACAAGGGAGCCTCCTGAACATCTTGAAGTTGGGTTATTACAGGTAAGTAAAACAGAAAGAGTCCCGAGGGCAGACCCAGAAGATGCTGGAGGGCTTTTCATAACCTGCCTGGTCTTTGAACACCTCAGGACTCTCGCCTCAGGAGCCCAGGAGGAGCCAGGGGATGACTGAACTGCCCAGTTTCCCCTAGTGCTTCTGCACCTCTGAGCTGGAGCTGAATTTGAAAGAAAGGATGAGAGACAGAGTGGATTAACATACCGTTCTGTGAGAGCGAAGACAAAACCAGTACTACAGAGGTATGAATTATCTCCACATAATGCAGCAGGGGTCCATGAAAAGGGCTCTTTCTTTGACCACTCAGGAAGGGATTTTGCATTCAGCAGGGCAAAGGTACCGGTGTGACTCTATTCTTTTAAGTCTGCCTGCTCTGAGGGATACACTTTGATGTGATTGTTGGACTTGAACATTTCTTCCTCTTCCTCTGAAGACTGTCAGGCTATAACTAATTCATTCACCAGCACATACCATACAAGTGTGTGTGTGTGAGTGAACAAGTGTGTGTGAGAAACAGAGTGATGTATTATTTAGTGTGGTGTTGAAGGCAGTTTGATATTGTGCTGATGAGACAGAATTACAGATTATCACAGGATTTAGAGCAGTGCCTTTTTGCATGTGTGCATCCGTATGTTGAATGTGTGCGTGTGGTAAGTGTGTCTATCCTTGCATGAAACATTATTGAATATTTTTCCCTCGTAATTCCACCCTTTTCCTCCTCTTCTGTCTTTTTTTCTGCTCCAGCTTCTCCTTGTTTGTCGTCAATCAACTTCTGTCGGTCTTGATTTACACAAGCAGAAGCTCTAAATGTCTTAAATAAGTTAATTCTGCTTTGATCAAAATATGTATGACAAAAGATAATTATATACAGTCTCACAGCTTTATCTACTATTACATCTAACAGTTGTGATTAACCTGAAGAATATAGCATTTAGAAGGTAAATGAGGCATGTGAGTGACATCTTATAGACATACTTTGATGGTAAAGCAGCCTGTGGAGGAATCCACTCTGAAGTTTGTAGGAATCAAAGCACTTGTTTGTGCAGCACACAGAGAAACATGGAGTAAAATAACCCTGCACTTTTAAATATAGATACTCATCAACCACATTCATGCAATATAGATTTAGACACATCTGCACAAGCATGCACAGAAACCCATACAGATGTAGAGATTTATACCGCACACACACACACACACACACACACACACACACACACACACACACACACACACTGAACTCCCAGATGTAATCATTTTCTTCACAACATGGACCAGAGTACATGTTCTTCAGCTGAGAACATGCTGCCATGTGACTAACTAGTCAGCAGAGGTTCCATTTCACTCCCCTTTTCCCTTTCTCTCCACACTCCTGCTGGTTTCCTTCCTCTCCTCAGCACATATATCTGCTGCTTGTTTTTTTTCCCTCCTTTCTAAGACATAACGGTACTTATGTAACCTTCATTTATACTTACAGTACCAGAGAGTTTATATTGTGCCTCCAGAGAAGTTATAAACAAAGGGTAATACAATATGGAGGAGGGAGATAGGAATGTAAATACATTCAATGGAAAATGGTGCAGAACACTAGAACTCTCCCTTCTTTGATACACAAGAGAAAGAGCCACAGGTTTCGAAATAGTATCAGCAACAAATCAAACCAGTGCATCACATGCTATAAATATTAATTTATATAATTGCCTGAATTCCTTTTAATGAACTGTAGCTGAATCCTGAAGGAGCTGGATGAATAAATGATTACTGAATCAGGGATGGAGAGAGTTACATTAGTCTGAATCAAACTGTGTTACAGAAGCGACAGTCTTTATTTCTATCTGCCTTCTCCTCACCTTTCATCTGTGGAGAGCTTTTTTAAATTGTGTTTTAGTAAACAGACACAAGTTGGTGTCAACAGGTTAAACACTTTGTGAGTTCAACAGCAGCCAGTTGTCAGCAAGACCGCTGGCTGGATCAATTTCCTTCAGGACATTTATCTATCCATTACACATCATGAGGAATGTTTCTTAGTGTACTCACAGACGCCTACAGTCAATCCAGTGACCTTGAGGCTGTGCACTTTCTTGAATGTACTCCACTGCAGTCCTAATATAAATGATTCAGATCCTTTAGGAGGGAGCAAGTGAATCTTCACTTCACTAAAAGGTCCTGGCTCGCTATATCAATAAACAATGTGTGTGCATCATTTAATGCCAGCAACAGATTCAGCTAATAAAATACCTTAAAGAGCACTACTGGGAATTTTACAGGGTCAGGGTCTTGTCTCACCCTGTCGGGATTCTATTTCCTATATCTACCTGCTGAACATACATTATCCCTTACTTATCTTCCTTTAGCACATTCAAAGCCGATGTTACTTTATAGAAGAAAAAGAAAAAAATACAAAAATAAAAGCAACTAAAGGTTTAATTGTGGGATGTGCAGTTACACACATAAAAATAGTAACATGGGGCACTGGTGACCTTGCAGTCTAAGCGCCCCATATATAGAGGCTATAGTCCTCTCCCCACTCTCTGCTCCTCTCATTTCCTGTCTCTCTTCAGCTGTCCTATAAATAAAGGCAAAAAAGCCTAAAATATAAAAATAAACAAAAAAAAATAGTAACATAATCAGCTACTGTTTTCAATATTGTGACATCAAAGTGACTAAACCATGTTCAATATTTGGTTAATTAGTACATCAAAAATAGAGGTTGTCTAGCTTATATTTCCCTTTTGACAAAATTGAAATAAGTTTGGCAGAATATTATAATTTTGGCTTAATATTATGGCTTTATATCATGTACTACTTTTTTAGGACAAATAAGTTAATTCTGTAAATAAATGTTTCAATGGCACAACACCTATATAAGACAAACTTTTTTTTAAAGTCACAGTAAACACAAGAAACTGTATGGCTTTCAACATGAGTGTAAATACAACAGTGTTTGGTAAGTCTGCTGAAGACCTCAGTAATCACTGAGACAAACACCTTTTGTGTTGTTGTATTTTTGTGTGTGTTTATAAACTAAGACCGATTTTAACACTGTTTACAGGTGCTTAAAAAGGAGTAGGAGGCAATTTTGTATTTTTTACGCTTCAACTGGGGTCTTTTTTTATAAAGATAAAATCTCCCTTTAACACTTTGTGTGAGTGTGAAGAGTGTTAACCCATCTTTTGTTAAGATGTATCCTAGCATTTGTAACATACATTTGCATCACAGCCTATCTGCATTCAATAAGACAGTGGAGACGTGTTTGTATTACAACCAGCCTCACATAGGTGTGCAAGTTTTTTAGCCATATGGAGGTGGACAAGATTTGAATGCTGGCAAATCTGTCCAATCGCCTGTAAAGTCATCATCAATCCCCCTGGCTTCATAAAACTTGTGATCAACAGCCACCCTGGTCATCTGTTGACATCATTAAACCAAATTTGATGCAGATGTATCAAGGAAGTGCAACGTTTTCCTGAGGACCGTGGCGTTTAATTGCTTTCCCACATTACGATTCATCTTTCATCAAGAAAGCTTTCATAAATATTTCATCCCCTGCATCAATTATATTCCAGACTCAATAACTATTTGCCAGTCACAGCAGTAAACACTAGCCAACAACATTCAATCCTCACATTAATGGGTCTAATCAGACTGCTGCATGCATGGTCACAGAAACCGGCTCCTCGGAGGAAACACTTTATGAAATGTGAAATTTGAATGATTGTGCAGCTGATAGGCAAGGTTCCAGCAAAAACTGAACAGCAGCACCTCATGGGGCCAAAACTCACCGCATAAAGTGTTTGCATCCATATTTAGAGGCAGACGTTCAAGGGCCAATCCACCATTTGTTTCTCCGGCTCTCTGATCTCTTATCAGCACTTGATTGATTGATTTTGACTCCAGGCTCCTCGACTTGAACATGATCTGAGTGTAAAAGTCAAGTTTGATCTTTATCAAAAAGACCTGAGGGGACTGACAATATCAACTCCTATCTATCACCTCTCCATCCCCCTGTCTGTCTGTCCTCTTTCTCAGTAGGGGTTTGTCTCCCTCCTTCAATTCAAAAGGTAAGTTGGAGGCATCGTGGGAAAGAGAAGGTGACCCTGATAGTGGAAGCTTGTTGAAAATTAAAATGAAGTGGATAGTGTTTAAAAGTATAACATATTTTTTACAAATTACTGAATTTATTTTTTAAGTTGCCTTGTAAGCGTAAAATGGTCTTGTTTTTTTTTTATTTGGAACAGTAAAGGCTGATTTATACTTCTGCGTCTCCCTACGCAGCAGGGGCTGACGCGGACATGAGCCCCACATACTTGTGCGTCAGTGTGTCCGTGTCGCACAGCAATTCTCCGCCGAAACGCCTGAGGGCAGTGCGGTCTCTCTGATAGCCGGCCGCCTGCTTCCGGTCCCGCTACGATCTCTGTTTACTTTTCCACAGAGTTTCAGAGCGTGTTATGTTAATCTACAGCTGATACATGTTGCTGTTTATCATACAGACATGATTACATGAAGAATAGAGAGGAGGAGATGAAATACACGGCCAATGTGCAGCCGATGTCCGGGATCCCGGAAGTGTTGTAAATGCGGGAAAGACAAAGCCGCTGAGCGGACCAATCACAGAGCTTGCGGTCCGCGTCGGCTCTACGGGGAGTTACATTTTGGAGGAGGTGCACGTCAGCTACGTGCGTAGGCCACGGCGTAGGTACGGGAGCTACGCCGTTGATTCAACGCAGAAGTATAAATCAGCCTTAAGCCATTACAATTTGTGTGATTTAATAGTAAGAAGAGAGCAGGAAGAGAAGCAGAAAGTCTCTTCCTGTGAAGAGAGAATAATCCCCTCTTTTTCTACACTCGTTTATTTTAATGCTGCTTTTTTGTGTGAATATTACAAGACTTTAAGTTTATATAAAACACTTTAGTGTCATGACATGTCTGTATTTACTTTTGTGCCAAAAGCGTTATGTTAGTTTTCTGTGGAGGGCATTTGGGAGAACTTTAAATACTGTTTTTGGGTTATATGATATTTGTTGATAGCAAAGACGACTATGAGCATATTTACAGAAGGACTTACAGACTTGTCTGTTCGATAGTGAGAAATGGATCTTCTGATGTCATGGTAAAATAAAACACAAATATCTACTTTTCTTTCAACTACTTTCTCTGTATCAGCTCTTGTTTCTTTTTATTCCCATCCAGTGTTACTCGAAATACACAGCTAGACACATGGCGAGTGCCCACCTTACACGCAGTGCACAATGAGTGCGTCTGTGCCTACAAACATGTACAACTAGGTCTCAGTTCATACATTTCAAATGAGAATGAATATTTCTATTCTTTCCCCGGGGAAATGGTTTTACAGTCCTAGAGAGTCACATGCGTTAGTGTGTGGGTACTTGTGGATGCATGTGGCCTCCCTATTCCCCTGTGTGAGGAGCAGGAAATTGTGACGTATGTAGGATTAGAGGGGGGTAAGATGGGAGAATAGCAAAACAGATCTAAGAAGTAACTGGAAACAGGAGGAGAAAAGAAAGAGATTAAATTACACTAAGGCACGGACAAGAACAGTAGAGAAAAAAAGAAGGGAATACTTAGAACAGTAAAAGGAATGTGAAAGGACAGAAGAAAAGGGGAGTTGCTTGTAATGTAATGTGCTCTATGCTTTCAAGTTGAACAGCAGAAATCAATGCTGCTATAAAGGTGTGCGCATGTGTTTGTGTGTGAGCGTGTGTGTCTGTTTGTGTGTGAGCGTGTGTGTCTGACTGAGTGGGTGACTGTTTATTATCTACAGTGTGAGTGCTCCTCACTGTTCCAACTGCTGCAAGGTCAGGCTCAACGCAGGGGCATCAATCAAAACAATCACACACACACACGCACGCACGCACGCACGCACGCATGCACGCACACACACACACACACACAGACACAGACACACAACTCTTCCACACAAACCCACTGACAGCAGATGTGGACAGCAGATTGCATTAAACACAATTTTGGGGGGAAATATGAGTGATTTTGTCAATGAACCTGCCATTGTTCAGTCTGCTTCATTAGGCAGGATAACCACCAGGTCCCAAAAGCATCAAAACACAATAAAAAATCATGTTTTATTCAAAGGCGGGATACCCCCAGTGCTTTGTGTACTTATACATTAATGAATTTGGAGTTTTGATGATGTTACCTTCTAAAGCTTAAGTGCCATGAAACCTTTATCACCCACCAGATACCAAAGGAAGCCTCAAATTCTGTAACAAAACACAGGCATGTTGACAGGACTCTCAAACAGCCATATTTCGCAGTGTGTGACGGCAATCCATTTAATATTTTAAGTTACAGTTTTGCATTCTCTTTTCAAGCTTGTTATGCTTAGTCCCAAGTTCATGGAAACTAAAAAGCACAGGGGTAAACCACTCAGAATTTTGTTGCAAGTATAACAAGCATGAAATTCACGTATTTGGTCTAGTGCAAATTGTGTCATCAATGACGTATTAAGGTACAAATGCATGAGCTGTCAGATCTGGCATTTGATAGATTGACACAAGAGTAACAAAGTAATCACTTCTGACAGTTGTCTTTTTTTTTAATTCTGTGGTATCAAAAAAGACCTGAACATGTGACTTTACAGGGTTACAGATGTTGTTGAAAGCAAGTGTAATCAGCCCCTTACCTTGTATCTAATATTGTAATGGAGAAGTACAAAAAAGCCTCCAAATCTCCTTGTGTCAGGCCTGCAGTGACTGTCCACACAGAGTATCAATTTGATACCTAGATAATGTAATTACAGTGAATGGCTGCCAAACATCTAACTATCAGGATATTGTAGGTGCCTCACAGCACCGAAGTCCAGCATATGACGAATTAATGTGATGATGGGATAAAATGAAGTAATTTGATGATGGATTGATGTGAGGAAGCTGCCAAATGTTTCAGTACCTAGACGGGATCAGTGTCTGACATCAAGGATTCTCCAAAAAGCAGTCATCACACCCTGATAATCTAATCAAGTGAAGTCTCTCTGTACATGGATTGGCAAAGTCTGAGTTTTACATTAAAAGAAGTCCAACAAATGATTTACTGACCTCGTACCTGGGTGGTGTTAGATACTTTTATGATGGAATTATAGCAAACGGCTACCAAACTTGCCTGTGCCAGGACAGAATAGAACTTACACCAAATGATATATTGATCTGGTATTCGGGTCTGTCAGATTACCACTTACCACCTGGCTAAAAAACTGGCTGTTCTGGTATACACTTAAAATCAGTGTGTGTACATGCTGCAGCAGTGTGTGTAAGTGTGTGCATATATGTGTTTGTGTGTATGTGAGTGTGTTGGTAATAATACAGACTCCTGGCCAATGTCAGTCCATTATTCAGCTTTATATCAGCCAACCAATCAAACGGCCTCCCTTCAGGGTCACCACCTCGGCCCATCCAATCAGCTCCCCCTGCCAAGCAGGAAGGAATGTCACCTGATTAGCATAACTAGAAAATGAGCAGGGTCATGCTGACTCAGCAGTTTTCTGATGCCCAGATTCACACTCGGCACTCAGAGGCAGCATTTAGACAAAACATATCTTTCAACACTGTCAGCCAATCAAAAAAGAGTTTTCCACGGAATGTAACAAATGTCCCATTTAATGTGATAAGAGACGTCAACAGAATGATCTCTAACCTCCTTGAGCTGCCTCTCATCAGCAGATTTCATTATTTAAGGGTGTTCCATGGGGTTCCTCTCTCAATATTTAATCATCTAATTAATTGTTAAAATGACTGTCAGCGCTGTATTCTCCAGACCTTGTGCTGAGCTTTCTATCAGCAGATCTGGTCTTTTTCTGCGCTTACACTACTTTTACTCTCTTCACTAAGGTCTGTGAAAAGGAGAACTGAGGTACGAGAGTGGAAAGCAGAGAGTCAGGGGGCTTAGAGAAGTTTCAACACAAGGTGTAATTACCAAATCACAAACCTGATCCTAAATAATGGTTTGGATGTGTTGTTAACAGACCTCTTCATCTTAATGAAAAGTTCCTGCTTGAGTGCTTTGCCAGCTTTTGTATAGACAACTTCTTTACGCAGATAACACCATAACATGAAGGCTTAACTTCAACATCGCACCACTTCTTCTAATTTTATCATTTCCATTTGAAGTTTAGTGTGCCGCTGAATTTTAATGACCTCTTAATGTGTTACAACCTATAAACTATTTCTAACTACATTTTCCAACCAAGCGGCAACCTCAGGCCCCAAGAATTGAAGCCGATGCGAAAGTGTTAAAAACTGCAGTTACTTGAGCGTCTGCTTGAGGCTGGCTCCTGAAGTACCGGAAACCACATCCATCCATCCATCCATCCATCCATCCATTATCTTGACCACTTATCCCGTACGGGGTCATTGGGGGCTGGAGCAAATCCCAGCTGACTTTGGGTGGAAGGCAGGGTACACCCCTTGACAGGTTGCCAACCCAACACAAATTCAAAATATTTTTCATAACCCAGCAGTTTCAATGATATTATGGTTACGATTTTTCCATTATGAGAGGCACAGATGACTTGATTGACAGGTGGGAACACTGTAGCTGTTGGCGTGGAGGCTCAAAGCCCGCCTCTATACCTCACACTAGCTCAACAGAAGTTAGGTTGAGTTCAGTATTTCCAACATGGCTCCTACCGACGATTTGCCTCAAAACAGCACTTCAGAAACAGATGCCCGACATCAAAGATACTATGTCCATTATTTGTACAGTCTATGTTAAAAAATATTCCCATGTTCATCTTGAGTTTCACATCTGTTAGCGTAATTTTGTGCTTAAAACTTTGGTCTAGATGGTAATGTTAGAATAAGTAAAAAATAACAGCATTTCCCATAATTAATTGAGGACCTTAAGGGCATTTTTTTTTTAACTCAACACCAGTTTGGATCATATTCAGTCAACTGTGGAACAAAAATAAATCTCATTAAAATAACTCATTCAACTTTGCAGACAGAGCCCCGTCTTGTGATGTCTGTCTTTGCCATAAAGCAAAGCTTCAAGAAGGTTTGTCCTGGGATAAAAAGAACATAATCTGTAAAGACATATTCCCCAGTGACTTAACACACACATAAAAAAACACACACTAAATAAACACTTGTTAGGTTTTAGTTGATGTGAAATTTTACAACACTAGCACTACAAACACTGGTGACAGAGGACAAGATGAGAGGGACAAGAGCAGAAGAAATGATTTAAAGGGACAGGTACAGGATTGAGATGAGTTGAAAGAACTGAAACAGGACAGAGGCCAGCTGCTTATATCTTGTAGTAGATTTCAGCTTTAAGGCTGCTGCCACCGTACTGTACATTTTGATATTACTTCAATAAGAATGATTTTCAAAGCCAATTCTGAATCTTTCAACGATGAGCATTTGGATCATAGCCCTTGTTGGAGATTTAACCAGATCAGCTAAAATAACTAAAGCAGCTTTTCAGATTAAGTCATAGAGGAATTCCTGCCTTGGTTGAACCTTAGTGTTGATTTTCCTTGGCATTTGTAATTAAGAGTGTCATTGATGTGAAAATGATCAGTTTTGGAGTTTATGTTGAATTGGCATGTTTGTTTTAGTTTGGTCTTTAATTTTTCTACTGAAGGAAGCTGAGGTGCAAGATCTCTACACCTTAATTTGTTTGATTTTCAGGCACTATATAATCACAGCCTTTATGTGTCAGATGATTATACGGTTAGGTATTTTTTGGTTGGTTAGTTTCACAGGTAATATGAGCTTGGCAGCATAACATTTAAGTGTAAGTGTGCGTGTGTGTGTGTGTGTGTGTGTGTGTGTGTGTGTGTGTGTGTGTGTGTGTGTGTGTGTGTGTGTGTGTGTGTGTGTGTGAGTGTGAGTGTGAGTGTGAGCGTGTCTATTCGTGTGTGTATCTGTCACTCAGCCTTCCAGGGGGTCTCTTGATGTTAAATTTAATAAGTCACGCTACAGTAAGCACAGCTATTAGATATCAAACACACATAAACACACACCCACACAGCTAGCAAGCTAGCTCACCTCAACTGTGCAACCAAGCAACACACACACAGATGTTATCTGCCCAGAGTTATGACTCTCTCTCACACACATACACACACTCCGAAGGCAAGGCAAGCTGATGCTCTTTTTATTAAATATTCACAGTGCACAACAAAGTAAAGCTGATATTGTCTGTCACTGGAGACACACAGGCATTGACAAAGACTGTCTCTAAGGCAATAATCTGTACATGGGTTACTGGCTAATGTTTCATACACCACTTCACAGCATTAACCTTGTGTAGCTCTCTGTTGCTGTGTGTGCTCACTTGGTGTCAGTTTGTTTGAAGACAAGCAAAAGGTCTGTGTGAAGGTGTTTGAGATATAGAAAAGTGACAACATTGGGAGCACTGCTAGTAAACTCAGGAGACAGTACTGTTCATTATACTCATAATACTAGCTGTCAGATGGGACGATCAGCAGCATTAACAGTAGCAGCCTGTCAAGTGTGTCTCAGAAAGGAGCTGCTGGGGAGGCTTTGGGGTCGTAAAGATTAAAAAAAATAGAAGGTGAATGCGCCTATTGGGGAAATATACTGTGTGCAGAGTTATAGGGAAGGTTGTGTTATTAAAACAAACAAAACAAAAACAGAGGATTTTTTTTCAGAAAAGTGAAAATCTGCACATGATCAATTTAAACTAACTAAATAAATAAATAAATAAATAAAATCATCTGTGTCTACATTGGTAGTTTTACCTGTGGGGAGGTACATTCTTGGAGTATCGTAAAGCTCTTTTGTGAGAGAACTTAGAAACTCTCCATTTTGGTAGATTGTGGCGCCACCTGTTGGCAAATCTCTCTTCATTTTTATTTTTAGCCCATGCTTCAGCTGCTTTACTCGAAGAAAAACATTGAATCCCACTTTATTTGATCAACAAAATGAATCACTTGTAAGCTATGGCTGTTTATATTTTCAAAGTTATTTGTTGGGGCATTTTAACCTTTTATTAGACAGCACAGCTGAAGAGAGACAGTACATGTGGGGAGTAGAGAGTGCTAGAAGACACACTGTAAATGGTTGAGGCCGGGAGTCCAACCAGTGGCCGCTGTGACGAAGACAATATCCTCTGTACATGGTCCAACACCACCATGGCATGTGTTTCAGGCTTTATTTATTACGAAATACATATATGAAACTCCTCAAAGGAGCTTTAACACGCCTCTCACTGGTAGTATCTCCCTTAAGTTTGAAAAAAGCTTATATAAGATTAAACTAAGTTTTTATTCTAGATCAGTTCAAACAGGATTATACAAACATGCATCGCCCGTGGCTAGCTGTGAGGGTCCTGTTTTACTAAAGGGTTAGAGTACAATTTTGTGTTTTTGATTGCATTTAGATTTATTGAGTTATTGAGATTATGTATCCACATCCAATTTTGCAGCAATATGGAAAGTATTTAGCTCTTTTTTTAGCATTGTCTCCACTGCTCATTTCCCAAGATATAACATCAAAGAGAGAATCCCAAGTTGATTTAAAGAAGTTTGTTAGATTGTGTTCTTTCTTGCACACATTTTCTTTAAATATGCATTTTAAATTGTAATATGACTTAAGTTTAGTCTTGATGGTAGATATTTGGAATACCTTTCTCTATACCAGGCAGTAAAACACAATTTCTCCCATCCTCCATTTCTTTCTTCAATCTGCTCTTCTGAACAGTACTTAATCTGAGGTTAAGATGACACTTTTTTTCAGCGTTATAAAACTGACTGACTATTATACAGACAATGGCTGATAACCACAAGCCTCAGGCAAGAGAAGGGATGAGTTGGAAGACAAAGGAGAGCGAGAGATTTGAACAGAAAGTGTGTGTATGTGGTTGGAGGGAGAAAGAGTGCTCTGATATCGATCAGCACAAAAAGGCCTTCTGAGAGGATACTCGTTTACTCAGCCCTCTACAGTGACAACTATGGCATCTGAATCTTTTCTGTAACCCCTTCTGTCCCTCTCTCCGTCTCCCCATCCTTGCTGGATATTGATTTAGTTTAAGGATCATACAGCAAGTTTCTATCTATTTCTCCAGCTTCGTCTTGCTAACCTCTTCTGCTCTCTGGCAACCTTAGAGGTCTCTCTAAATGACAGCAGTGTGGGTGTACAAATCTGTGTAAGTGTGAGAGTGTGTGTGTGTTTGTGTTTGTGTGTGTGCGCATGTGTCACAGAGCAGTGCAGCTTTAGAAGAGTGACAGTGATGTCAGACACCTAACGATTTCCTATTGGCTGTTGGCCCCTGAGGCCTAACGACCCGTTATTGATCCGACCAATTAGCATTCACACCTTTAATTAATACTGAAGCCTCATGTGCGCGCACACACACACACACACACAAACACACACACACACTCAAAGACACACTCACACACACATAGTTTTAATTAATAATGAAGAGAGGGGTGGCTGTGAGAGGAGATAAGAGAAGAGGAGAGGGAGGGAGGCGGGAGAGAGATATGGATGTGCGAGACGGCGAAGAGAAGGGTCAGTTAGTGAGGGAGGAAAGCAAATCAGGACCCTGACTGAAGTCGGTGCAGCTCTTTGATATAAAGACTAATGGTATCCCAGAACTCAAGTGGATAATGACTTTTGAGAATTAAACACGCTTACCTTTGTACTTTTAAGAAAGTGCTCAGCTTTACTTCCACAGTCCTAACCTTTGGAAACATTCTGATGACAAGATGAAAACCAGTTTGTGAAACATGAACACTTTGTTGGGAAGTAAATACAAGCAGAGCTGAATTGAACACAAGGAAAATAAAAGCAGCTCTTCATTTTACTCCCAAAAAATCCTATTCAGTCCTCAGAAGTAACCATCACACACTAAGTCAGTGGAGTACCAAGTCATCTGTGTTTGCTCTTCTTGTAAGCGCTGAACCTTTGCAGCACTTTGTTTGATCAAGTCTGATGGAGTTGATTTGTTATGCTCTCTAGATAGACGGAGGTAGCCTTTCAGGTCGGATCAAACGACAACACATAGTGGTGTTTTTGTTTTTCTGTCTACATGTGTGTGTGCGTCTAATGAAGCTCTGATGGCAGGATGTCTTTCGGGGGAAATCTAATGGTTTATTGAACCAGGGCTCAGAGTAACATTGATCACTACATCAAGTACACCCACACAGGCACAAACAAATGCACAAAACACACACTTGTCTCGTATAAACTGAACGTCACACACTCGCAGGACTACATCGTGCATACATATAGCAGTGAAGTGAAGGGCTGATAATTGACATCCTCTGTCTGCTCCTTTATTAACATTCAGAGATGCAGGGCTGAACAAAAAGAAGCATATCTGTACTACTAATATTATCTGATATATATTGTATTCATGGAAATAATAGGTTAGAGTATTCATCCTTCAAAATAGCTGACTGGTTTCTCTCAGTCTCGTTAAATTACACCCTCAGTTGAATGACTTTTATTTTGTATTTAAGGTTTATACTTAGCTGCACCACGATAGTATCTCTATGTTTATGAGGACATCTATAGATGTGATAACTTTTCATGCATAATGCCGAGCGAAGTGATGTATATTTGACATCAAAATTACCAATATGGAAAAAAAGAAGAAAAAAAAGTAGACAGTTGGCAGATGAATGAAGCTGCTTCATGACCATATTGAATAAAGATAATTATTGTACTCACAGAACATCATGCCGTGCATCACTAAAGCAATCCTGAAGCCTTCCCCTACCTTTAGGGAGAGTGCAGTGTGTAAGTGTGTGTGTGTGTGTTTGATTGTCTGTGGCATGGCGTGTAATAAACCCGCAGAGACATTAGTGGTCTGCTGCTCTGAGTCCATAACGTTTGATCTTCGCTAGAAGCCGCGATCATTAGCAGCACGGGTTGTGTGTGTATTAACTGATCCTCTCAACTGCCACATGATCTAACACCGACTCTGTCTGTGAGCTCTCTCTTCTTCCCACTTTAACTCTCCCTGAGAATCTCACAGCCTCTCCCTCACTGAACACACACACACACACACACGCACACACGCACGCACACACACGCACACACGCACACACACATACACCACCTTCTGCTGCCACTTAGTTCTTCCTCCCTCCATTACTGTTTTCATAATTAGTCATAATTACTTTTGATTATACCATCAACAAGCATGTGTGTCTCTGTGTGTCTCCGTGTGTGGTTCATTTGTGACATTTGTTTGTCCTTGACTTTGCACAGAGATAGAGTGCTTACATGGCCAACATCTCTGCATGTCAGTGTGAATGATTTTCTCTGAAATTGCCAGATAAACATGAGATATCTCTAAATGACTTGCTTTAGTAGCCATCTGAATAATTCTTTTTATTTTTGTTTTATTCACAAAAGCCTCATGGACCACTCACATATGCAGAACCCCGACTGCTGCATCCTTTATATTGCTGTCGCCCAGGATGCACAACCTCGTGCATCAACAAGATTAGAGCAGGAAGCTTGTTGATTGTAAGACATTTTGTCCCTGACTCTGTAAAATTTTCAAAGTACAGCAAATAGAGAGAGAGAGAGAGAGGAGAGAGAGAGAGAGAGAGAGGGAGAGAGAGAGAGAGAGAGAGAGAGAGAGAGAGAGAGAGAGAGAGAGAGAGAGAGAGACAGAGACAGAGACAGAGACAGAGAGAGAGAGAGATATCCCATAACTTTCACAACAATATTTTGAATTGTCTCTTTTTTGTCTAAATTTACAACCAAGCATAGCTCTGGCTCAGACCCTCAGGGGCCAATTAGGCAACTAATGTTATTTGGCAACAAGATTAAAACCGACTAATTGTGCTCGCATCATCAAGCTGTCAGTTTAACCAAAATGCAAAGTTGTAGCGGTGCATTTTGGGAACTCGCAGTGTGAAGTGGTCATGTAATCACAAATCAAGTGGATGATTGGTGCAGAGATAAAACTCAGTATAAGCTATCCGGAAAAGCTTTGCCTGCTGTAATCTGCAGAGGTGGGATACGACCATTATCTTCACACAAATACTGCAGAGGCGTTCTGTTTTTAGCTACTTGTGTTTCAAACCAGACATGTCCATTATTGTAAAGCTTAGAACATTACTAACTCCACATTTACCTGTAACAGCACTTTAACATTGTATACGATAAGTAAAATACAGATCGTCCAATCTCTTTTGCTGATTCCATCCTCCAGTTACCATCTCTTTATGCTTATCATCACTAATTTAATAGTCTATGTATTATTAATAAACACTTACTTTTTGGACCAGCACATAGATAAAAATAAAACAGTCTTAAATGAGAACATGTGTTTCTGGTGTGTCTGCTGTGCTTCACCACAGGGTGCTGACTTGAGACTCAGAGGGAAATTGTCTGGAGTTGAGTCTGCACTCTAATCCCTGCTGTTTCTCTCATTGGACTTAGTATGTTGCCTTATTGAGGACTGGGTTTTTCTTCTACCACTTTCTCTATTGCTCATCTGGCATGCTGTTTTGTTGGGTACTGATCTGTTTCTGTGGTCTCTGAGAAGAGTCAATGTTTTGGTAATCACCGAACAGATAGGTGCCCTCTGCCATATCCACTCTAACGAGGCAATGAAGACTCATAAACTCCCCTTTAATTGTCCCCTGGTTTCATTATTTACACTCCTCAAGCTTTATTTGTAAGAAACCTGCAGTCATGAACACACCTATTTATTTTTGGTTAATGTTAGAAAGGAACACTGTTTTATCTTCCTGAGTTCTTGCATGTAACTTTCATTTGCATGATCCTCAATAACAGGTTTTCAGTGCCAGTTACATTTTTATGCTTTTAATCCTTTTACGGAAGAGAGGTGCCACATTTTTCAAACGGTGGGTATCTCATCTTGGCATTAATCTTCTTGGTGTTAAAAGGTACACTGCCGTGTAGATTAATTCCATATTATCTTATCAGTGATTGCTGAGCTGTCATAGTTAGAATTTGAGGAAATCGTCTGAATCCAGGATGACTGGCAGTTGCCTGATAGCTCTGCAACAACTTTTCTAACAATTTAGGGAATTATTATAGAGAAGAATAATCACTGCTAGTTTTATAGATGTGTGGATGTACAGTGTCTCACAAAAGTGAGTACACCCCTCACATTTCTGCACATATTTAATTATATCTTTTCATGGGACAACTCTGAAGAAATGACACTTTGATACAATGTTAAGTAGTCAGTGTACAGCTTGTATAACAGTGTAAATTTACTGTCCCCTCAAAATAACTCAACACACAGCCATTAATGTCTAAACCACCGGCAAAAAAAGTGAGTACACCCCTTAGTGAAAATGTCCAAATTGGCCCAAAGTGTCAATATTTTGTGTGGCCACCATTATTTTCCAGCACTGCCTTAACCCTCTTGGGCATGGAGTTCCCCAGAGCTTTACAGGTTACCACTGGAGTCCTCCTCCACTCCTCTGTGACGACATAAAGGAGGTGGTGGATGTTAGAGACCTTGCGCTCCTCCACCTTCCGTTTGAGGATGCCCCACAGATGCTCCATTGGGTCTGGAGACATGCTTGGCCACTCCATCACCTTCACCCTCAGCTTCTTTAGCTAGTCAGTGGCCGTCTTGGAGGTGTGTTTGGGTCGTTATCATGTTGGAATACTGCCCTGTGGCCCAGTTCCCGACGAGGGGGGGGGGGGGGGGGGGGGGGGGTCATGCTCTGCTTCAGTATGTCACAGTACATGTTGGCATTCATTGTTCCCTCAGTTAACTGTAGCTCCCCAGTGCTGGCAGGACCCATGCAGCCCCAGACCATGACACTCCCCCCAGCATGCTTGACTGTAGGCAAGACACACTTGTCTTTGTACTCCTCACCTGGTTGCCGCCAAACACGCTTAACATCTTCTGAACCAAATAAGTTTATCTTGGTCTCATCAGACCACAAGACATGGTTCCGGTAATCCATGTCCTTAGTCTGCTGTCTTTAGCAAAAAGTTTGCAGGCTTTCTTGTGCATTATCTTCAGAAGAAATGTGAGGGGTATACTCACTTTTGTGAGATACTGTATCATAGTAGAGCAGAATGGTCACACTGAGGCCAAAACATGTACATTAAACCTCAACCAGACTGTCAGAAGTGTCTCAGACCTATGTTTAGTTAATCTGTCAAAAAGGTTCTTCATGAAAATCACATATTTATTGGTATTTTTTTTATTTATTGCGTAGTTATTGAAAGGGAGGTTATTTATTTTTTTGTATTTACTGGTTAATGGCTAACTTTCCAACTAAGCTGTATCACAGTTTTCAGAATAAAGAGATTTAACAAGCAGCTTTCAGTGTAGTGATCTATTCAAATTCCCTCTCACTGACATTTCATTTTTCAAAATTCAAAAGGGGAGTTTTTGCTGCCTGTATTGTATTTGTCCTTCGTTAAAATGAACAGTGATGGCTCCAAAGAAAAGACAGCTTTAATCGTTTTTTGGCATGCAAGGTCACATTCAATTCTGAAAGACTTTTGATTACAGAAACTTCTGATGCTACTAATACAGTTTGTCATGGTAATCAATCAGTGAGAACAAAATACTGTACATGCCATGCGTCATTTTGTTCACTTTACACACTCTGAGACACTGTGAGAGATGAAGATTTATCAGACTTCTCATCTTTGCTTGTCTGACTTTTCTTAGACCTTCTGTCAAAATAAACGCAGTCTCAAAATGACCGTCAGTGCTTACAGTTAAAAAATATTTTTTACCAGAGGCTGGGTGCACTCTGGTGGGGCTTTGATGGCTGCAGTCTTGTTGAGGAATCCTTTATTGTTGCACAATGTTTTGCACAGTGATCTCCTCTCAAAAATAAATGCACTGGATAAAGAAAACACTGAATAAAGTAGTTTAATTAAAACAAAAAAACAGTGCCCCAGTGCCACTCCTCGCCATGAAAATGGACCTGAAGTTCACTTTCAGCTCAGCTTGTTTCTCACTAGGGATGTTAATTTCAAGTCTTCTCCATGATTGATCTTAGGAAATGTTAACGATCAATAATCGATTAATAATTTAAATATATTAAACGTTTTCAATGTCTAAAACGATGCTAAATGCGTTTTTTCCCTAAATCAAATTTTCCTTAGCAACACAATGTATATCTGACAGTATTGAATAGCTTCGAATCATATTGAAGCATACAAAATGTTAAACCTGCTGAATATCAACGTGTGGAGCAGGCTTTTAATCTCAGTTGACGCATAGTCATAATGTGGAAGCTCAGGCTACAACATGTGGACTTACTGCAACAAGAGAACTGAACAGAAACAGTGTCCAGTTTTCTGTTTACTAGTTCTTATTGAGAAAAATAAGCATGTGAAGGTGTTCAGGAGCGCACCCGGGTCATCATCAGTCCAGCGGCAGAGAAAAAAGCGCTCATGAAGACCCGGCGCACAGATGCATCACCCAGCTGAGTGTCACCGCTGTGTGCAACACCTTTAGTCAGCTGATTCACTTCGTAACATGATTTAAAAGTAAAACGCCTCCCTGATAGCTTAACGAAATATGAGACCACATGATGCTTGTTCCACATGATAGAAAATCGTAACAAAAAATGTGTTCGAGTATATTCTTTTTTTCTTTTAAAGTTACATTTTTGGCCTTTTTGCCTTTATTAGATACCACAGCTGAAGAGATAGGAAATGTGGGGAGTAGAGAGCAGGGGAAGACATGCAGGAAATGGTCAACCGGCCGGGAATCGAACCGGCGACCCCTGCGACGAGGACTGTAGCCTCTGTATGTGGGGCGCTTAGACCACTAGGCCACCAGTGCCCCTTGAGTACATTCTTAACAATCAATGAATCGATCCCCTCCCTGATAGCTTAATGAAATATGAGAGTACATGATGTTTGTTCTACGTGATAAAAAGTCGAACCAAAAACGTGTTCGAGTACCTTCTTAACAATCAATTAATTGATACTTGATTAATCGTTAACATCCTTATTTCTCATATAAGATGTGTTTCAGAACTCTAATGACTGAAATTATTATTTGTGTAAAAATACTGAAACTATAGAATGACATTGATGTGTCTAGAAACCTCAAAAAAATATTGGCGGTGTGGTTTTGCACGAGGAGCAGGTGATGCTAACGTTAAAATTTGAAAACAAGAGGCTTGTAACGGTAATGTGGAGCTGAACTGAAGAACAGAAACACAAAGTGTCTGTTTAAGCCAAGCAGCAACCTCCGATCTCAAACTATGAAGCCCATGCGGAAGTGTTATAAACTGCAATTCATCGAGAATCCGCTTGAGGCTGGCTGCAGAAACACCTGAAACCACATAGACATGAATGGGAAAAAGACGATATTTGCAGCATTAATAAACATGTTTATAGCCTGGTTTAAAAAACGGCTTGGCCCTACGTAGCTAATTCCTCTATCGGCACACACTGTACAGGGGTGAATTTTTCTCTAACGTGACGGTTAAGAAGATATTAAGATTACGAGTTTTTGCCCAAATAAGGACATGACTGACGTGACTCCCAGTCACGAACGCATAGCTGTTGGCTCGGAGGCTCAAACTCCTCCCCTTTACGTCACGCACTGCCTGGTTGAGTTCCGCATTTCCAATATGGCTACCACCGTTGATTGGCTTCTAAACAGCATTTAGGAACAGATGGGTGACGTCACGGATACTACTTCCATATTTTATACAGTCTATGGTTTAAGCAGACAAATCTGATTCAACTCACAGGCAAGGTAGAGTCATAACAATATGAAGTATTATAAGAATGAATAATTAGTAACAGCGCGTAAACAAACCAAAGTTATTGTCAGCTTTATGTGTTTTGCCTCCGTCATTGTCTGATGGAGTCTGCCTGACCAAAAAATGATGAACAACTCCTGATGTAAAAGCTGATTCACTTACAAAACCAAGGATGTTTTATGACACAAGTTCCCTACAAGTCTATAAAAAGAGTTGATCTAAGTGTTGAATGAATCAAACTGACAGGCTACTTGTTCGGAAGTTGTTAGCGAGTGAAACCCTTTATAGATCTAAGTGCCCCAGAACACATATCTGTGTGTGACAGAGCTCAGGACTCATTTTTCTGTTCTACCACAGACCTATAAACATTACAGCTTTTACTGGAAATGTCTTAAAAAGAGTTTCTAGAAAACATTTTTCTGATACTGCTAATAGAAATCCATATACATGTTTTCTCGCGTTTCAGCATCTGTTATGTTCAAATGTATAAAACCGGGTTCATCGTTTATCAGAGTTATTGCTGACGGAGGGGTAAAACCTCAGAGACGTTGAATCATCCTCTCTGACTCTTACCTCATCCTGTCCCCCTCTCTGTCTCACCCTGTCTTCCTCCAATTCTTCAGCCTGCAGTGTCATCCGTCTCACTAAAAACTATAAAAGCATGGCAGCATGTCTTTCTGTTTTTTAACACTTCTCTCTCTGCTTTTATCCACCAATCAGCTCTTTTCTCCCACCTCAGTTGTTCTGTCTCATGCTCCCTGTACCTGGCCTCTGCTGTAATTGCTTATCTAGGGAGAAATAAAAGCAAGGTAAATGGTTGTGTGTGTGTGTGTGTGTGTGTGTCTGTGGCAGGAAGAGAAGCTGCACGCTGGTGTTTGCTCTACATGCAGGCCTGTGTGTGGACGTGTGTGTGTATGTGTGTGTGACAAATGCAGCTAGATCTACAGATGGCCCATAAAAGCAGCAGCTTGTAATGAAGCAACTGAGACTGGAATCATGGTTATGGTAAACCGGGGAGAGACAAAGACGACGAAAGAGAGGCATACAAAGACAGATAGAGATAGAGAGAATAGAGAGGGAGAAGGAGTAAGAGTAAGAGAGAATAAATGAAAGAGGGCAGGCAGCAATAAACCATGAAGAGGAGTGCGGTCTAGCCACCGGCTACTGAATAAACTAGTGTAATGAAACTATGTGATGTTCACCATAAATAGGGGGGAGAACGGAAGGAGGGATGGAGGGATGGACAGACGGGTGATGTAGTGGTGTAGTTGGAGGAGGAAAGGAGGAGGCGCAGAGCTGCTGGCACGTGAACAAAGATTTTAGGTGAGGAGGAAGCATGAGTGGAGGGAGGGGAGGGGAGTGGTGGGAAGAGACATTGATGAAGGACAAGAAATTGAAAAAGAGGGGGATTTGGGAATGAATGAGGAGAGGGGTGCAGTGGCAGAGATGGAGACAAGGAGGAAAAATGAAACAAAAAGAAAAAAAGGAGAAGAGGCACCAAATAAAAAAAAAGGTGGTTAAGAAGGCAAAGCTGTGTCATGTGTTTTGCAATAGCACACCTAGACCGCCAACACACCTGCCCCTGTATGTCTGTGTATGTGTGTCCGGGTGTGCCTGATAGGACCCCCGAACAACAAACATTCTGACACTGAGTGGGACCGCGCTGATTGGCAAAATCGATAGGCCAACAGGTCGCAACACCAGGCCAAGCTGACACCCAATCACAATGCCGCACAGGGGGTCGCTGCGGTGATGGATGACCCTGGGTGTGTGGCTTTATGCTGGAGTGCAAGTGTGTCTCGTCACTGTGCATTTCTCTGTAACTGTGTGTGTGTGTGTGTGTGTGTGTGTGTGTGTGAAGATAAGGATGATGGAAGTAGGAGGAGGGGGGGTCTATCAGGGTCTTTAGCAGAACGATTTTCCTCTCCCTTTTGCCATCTGTGCGCTCTGAGTCAGATGATGAACTGAAACTTTATAATTTTACTGTCTAATAACAGCCCATGAAGGCGTGATTGTGTTTTTCTGTTATTTTTGTTCTCTCTATTTTTAAATGATCCAAGCTTTGGACGCCTGAACCCCCGTCACAATCAACGTGAGTGCTGAGAATAAAAAGAAGTAAGTTTCATATAAAGGAATCCAGAGGGCTGCTTTTTATATGTGACCAGCGAGGAATACAAAATATCCACATATTCCTCAGAGTAATCACCTGCACTATGGCAACACTAGAGGAACAGAAATTAGATTAAAAAAAAGGTGCAATTCAAAAGGTACGACAATAATGTCATTGTATAAACTAATCAGCACAAAAAGCTGAGAATCACTCAATCCATTCATCCCCTGACAACCAATCTTATCTACCCGCTGTCTGCCTTTTGAAAGATAATTTCACATTTTTACTCAGAAAAGATCCACCTCCAGCTGTTCCCTCACTTTTCATTCAAAAATTATTACCCAAGTTTGAGAAATGGGGCTGTAAGGTTTTCATAGTTTCATGTAAATTTTTAAGAAGAATCGCAGCTCCATTTTCCGAGTGTAATCTTTCCTTCTACAACTGCAGATTTCCCCCTCTCTCTCATCTTTCTCCCCTTTTTTAACCCTTCTTCCCCCCCCCCTCTGTCTGAGTAGTTTCATACTTCTATTTATCACGTTGAGCATCGTAAGTCTCTCATTTTTTCCCACCTCCCTCTCTTTCTGTCTCTCCATGCTCTTGCCTCCCCCTCACACAATCTGTCTGTCTCCCTCCCTCCCTAACCCCCTATCTGTCTGAACAGTTTCATAGTTGTATCAATCAAGTTCAAACAATAAGACTAGAGTTGGTCCCTGTTCTCCCATCTACTTCCTGCTTTATGGCTTGTAATACCCCCTTCCCTCACTCTCTCTGTCTCTCTCCCTCTCTCCCCACAGTGTGTTTGCGTGTGTGGATGTTTATGTCCACACTTGTGCATATGTCTTCGGCACAGAGCTGCATCTAGAGGGAATAATGTGATTAACAATAAAACACACTGGTATTGTCTCTCTCTTTCTCTGGGGCTGAGTTTTGTCAGCTTTGACTTGGAGTGTAGTCAAGAAGTCCTTTTACAGCTGCCATGATGGTCAATATGCACTGTAAAGAACCAAAGGCTTTATGAGCCAGCTATATGTGTGATCAGGGTAAGATCTTAGCAGAAGATGAAACATTGTGACTCCACTTAAACTGCATAACCACACTGCAAGATTCTTTTTTAATCTGACTGTGAAACAGTTTTAATGGTAAATGCGGTGAGAGAAATTGAGCTATAAGGGCTCAAGAGTCGCCTCTGGCTTGCAGGCATCATAACAAGAGCTGGCTTTATTATCTGGTTCAGGGACGGATGAGTTCGGGGAAATGCAGTGTGAAACATTTCAGCTCAATTAATCCGAAAAAGAAATTGAAAAACCCCTAAATCCTTTTTTCCCTTTCTCGCCTTCCTCTGTGTCTGCAGAACTCCACAGTACGTCTTGTGGAAACCCAGGTGTCCCACCCAAAGCAGTGCTGAGTGGCGGCCCCCGTTACGCCGTGGGAGACAGCGTGCGGTACAGCTGCGTTCCTGGTTATGTCCTAGATGGCCACGCCACGCTCACCTGCATCACCAACGCTGGGAACACCGCCGTCTGGGACTTCCCTGCTCCGATCTGTCGAGGTATGGACGACTAAACCTGTGCGTTTGTGTTTGAGTGAAAATGAGGGGTTTATATTCCAAAGAGACAATCCTTTTAAATTTGCCATCTGCTTATTTGACCTGAAAATGAAGGCACAATATGGAAACTTAGAGCAAAATACCTATTTCTTCTTTCCAAACTGTTGAATCTTATGAAAAGGAAAATTATATTTCCTCACTCTTTAAATTCCAAACACAGTCTTGGAAGGAAACCCCTCGTATAATATGTGTGCGTTTGTGATTGTGAGAGAGACAGAACAACAGACAGACTACAATTTGTTTGTGTGTATGGAGGTATGGAGGTGTGTGAAGCAGGCTGTTCAGGAATGCTTGTGAATGCAATGTATGTGTGTGTGTGTGTGTGTGTGTGTGTGTGTGTGTGTGTGTGTGTGTGTGTGTGTGTGTGTGTGTGCGTGTGTGTGTGTGCGTGTGCGTGTGTGTGTGTGTGTGTGTGTGTGAAAGAGAGAGAGAGTGAGAGAATAAAGTCAATTTGCAGAGTGCACGATATGCTTTTGGCTATTTTTGGATCCTTGGTGAGATGCAGACAGTGTGTATGGTTTTGTTTGAAATGCATTACAGTCTATATGTTGAGGAGGAACTGTCTTGCACTTTGTGCATTTGTGCTGACAAACCTCCATCCACCCACACACAGTGGAGGTGGATGCAAATGTAGGGACTTGTGTGTGTGTGGTGTGTGTGTGTGTGTGTGTGTGTGTGTGTGTGTGTGTGTGTGTGTGTGTGTTTGTGTGTGTGTGTGTTTGTGTGTGTGTGTGTGTGTGTGTGTGTGTGTGTGTGTGAGTGTGTGTGTGTTTGTCTGTGTGTATTGCACAACTCCTTTGATAAGAAGTTTAAACTAAAACCAATTGAAATGACAGCTGCAGTAACCCTGAAGCTACAGCACACAGTTAAAATCGTGTTGAATAGATTATTTCGGACTACTTGGATACATATTGTAAATAACTGCTTCATTAAAACTCTTTTTTACATTTTATATTTCTTAAAAAAATGTATTACCATCCCTACTAAGAACAAACTGCAGATGCTGCTCTCAGCAGATGATTGCTCATTGTTCTTCTCTCTCGTCCTTATGGTTGTGTCTCTACAGCTCTTATTGGTCCTTATGTGTATCAGTAAATAGTTTATCTTAAACCCAAGGAGCCGATGTGTGGCTGTTAGGGAGAGCAGCACATCAAGCAAGCCTGACTGACACAAATAGCTTTTTGAAGAGTTTAAGAAAACTACCAGAAACTGGATGCATACTCACAACAGGTGATAACCAAATATGCCTCTGTCTGTACTTTTTCCCAGATGAATATGTAGATGAGGGATAAATAGGGGTGGGGGATATGACCTCAAATGTACTTTACTGTGTATTACAAAATAAAAAGGGATCATGCATGTTCACTTGCTAAGATATTCTCTCCCCCCAAACAAGTTTGCAATGCCATACTCAACTCATGTCTGTGCCTGAGACCAGAGAAAGACACCGTGGCTGCATGGGTGTTAAGCAAGCGGCAACCTCCAGTCTCAAACGATGAAGCCCATGCGGAATTGTTATAAACTGCAATTCATCAAGAATCCGTTTGAGGCTGGCTGCAGAAACACCGGAAACCACATAGACATGAATGGGGAAAAGACAAGTTTTTCAGCATTACTAAACATGTTTACAGCCTGGTTAAAAAAACGGATTGGCTCCACGTAGCTAATCTCTCTATCGGCACACACTGTACGGGGGTGAATTTTTTTCTAATGCGACGGTTCAGAAGATATTAAGATTACGAGTTTTTGTCCAAATAAGGACATGATTGACTTAACTCCCAGACAGGAACACATAGCTGTTGGCTAGGAGGCTCAAACTCTGCCTCTTTACATCACACTATGCCTGGTTGAGTTCCGCAATTCCAACTTGGCTGCCGTCATCGATTGGCTTCAAAACAGCGCTCATGAACAGATGGGTGACGTCACGGATACCATGTCCATATTTTATACAGTCTATGGTGTTAAGGCAAATACATATTTGTTGTGAGTGCACTTAAGTCAAAGCATATGTGTACAAAAATCAAAACCCGTGCCTGAACCAGTGATTATGGTATTGCAAAATCCTTGCTTTGGCAGAATGTAATCAAAGTAACCAGTACGCCCCCTTACTGTCTAACTGTGTTTGTAAACCATAAAAGTTAGCTGATATCTTGATGTGATCCTCCCTGAGTTGCTCTCTTGATATCTTCTAGGAGATGTAAGTTAAGTCATCTCCAAAGAAAGGGGCATTTTAAATTGGCTATACCAACATGTGAATCCTCAGATGGCAGCTGCAGGAGCTCTTCTCAAGCTATACAGTGTAAATATCAAAATACAAGAAAACATGCAGGAAAACAACGTTCTTCTGGATTTGAGTATGTTTGTTTCTTTGTAAATCTTGTGTAAACAGTGACTCTTTTCTCTTCACTGCATGTGATACTACTATTATAGCCTGAACCTTCATAGAAAGCAACATAGTTAATATATTGAACCTTGCAGCATTCCTGCTGCAGATCTGATAAGCAACACAGAGGCAGTCATCCAGAAGAACAGCATTCTTTAACACACAGGAGAAACCTCTTACACTTCTCAGAGGGGACCCAAACATCAGCGTCCTCCTAGAAAAGTGGGGGTGGATACACTATTGAACTTGGAGGACTATCAGTTCAGGGTATATGCACTCTTTAGTGATGCAAGTACAAGTGATAAATAACAGAGATCTCCCAACTGTTACAAAAAAGAGGGCAGTGAATAGCTTAGAAACAAAAGGTAAATATCTCAGCATCAACCTCAGGAAGCTGAGCTTTAATGTAATGTCGTCTCAGCAGCAATGTTTGTGTTGACTCTGTGAGCAAGTTCAAGGACACACATGGATCCATTAATGGCAATATAATGTGTAAGATAATGGTGACAACAACATGCATTCTTGTTTACTGGCTTTGTCTTTGACAAGAAGACGCAGAACTAATGTTTTCAAGCAAGAGCTACATTGAAAACAAAATACCTCTTTGTTTGTATACCATCCACTTGAAGGGCTGGCTTTAAAATATTGATTCATCTGATTCAAATTAACGTCATCTGAATGTTAAGGTATCATGGAAAAAAAAGAGATCACTCTTTAATATATTGCCTTTCCTCTGGGTGGCCATTTTTTATGCTGCCAGACCAACCTTCGGGAAACGACATCGAGCCACGTAAGAGATTGGTACTTCAAAACAAACATGATGGGATGCGAAGATGCTCCACTGAGGGCACTAGCAAACCTAAAAGCACAAACCTTAAAGACAGAGGAGAACTGGACTAAAGCAAGGCCAAAGGCAAGTTGAACAACATGGAGAGCTAAAATTGAGGAAGTATTACAAATCACAAAACCCAGTTTTGCAATCTGCAAAAATGTAAGATTTGAAACAAGTCCCAGTGGAGAAGGCATTCACATTTAAGTCACCATCCAGCTGTCCAATAAAGAACTGAGGCTGCTGCATCTTTCATATCCTAGGATATATGCCTGTATAAATTGGTTCATAATGCTGGCTTCCAAAGCCTCATTAAAATGCTCCAACTATGCTACGTGTTATCGACACACAAACATTTGAGTTAGGTGGCCATCTCAAACTGTTTGCAGAGATGAAAGACAGCATCGCTCTGTTTCAGGGAAGGCATTACATGTTTTCAAAAGCATCCTCATCAAATAAGCATTCACAGCTAAAAGACCGGTTTGCATGAGATTGCCCTATTTTACGAGGATTTTTTCCACCACTTACCAAGCAGTAAGGGCCTGATCTACTAAGATCCCAAATAATGAGCGCTATTTAGCGTGTGGAAATAATAATTTTGCACGTGCTATTTCTGGGCGTGTTGCGGGTGATCTACTAAGACTGTGTGCGCAAATAACGAGTGCAAAAGTGGTGCGGACCTACCTATTTTACGAGGATTTTGCGTGTGCTATCGGCTGTCACAATGGAGAGTTTGAGATAACAGAGTGGCCTTAAGCGATAAATGAAGTTTGAAGCCATGGATTGGAGATCTTTGTGGAGGAGGGAAATAAACACATCAGTGAACTCCAGCAGAGACCTCTCAGCGTTAGAAACGCAATTTGGGAGGCCATCTGGGAAAAGGTGAATGCTGTGAGAAAAAGCAAAAGATCTGCCGATTAAATAAACGCATCTACTCTACTCCAAAACGCAATAAGTGTTTTGCTGGAGTTTAGAGAGCAATTTGATGAGGCTAAGTCTGCCACTCTTGCTCGAGCTACTCAATTGGGAAGTCAATCACAGTTTGACAACCTGGGCCAGAAAAGTTAGGCGTCACTTGGATGAAGACAGTCTCCTCACTGTCCCAGGGAGCAACTTTCTGGTGAACGTTTTTAATGCCTGATATCATCATCCAGCAACTGTCCCAAAGATTCACCAGCTTAAATGGAACTGGGAACATGTTTGAGGCAATTCACCCCAATACACTGCTGCAAGCACGAGATGAGTAGTTACACCAAGCTGCCTGGCGGCTTAGTGAGCGCTCATTCCCCAAGTTAAAACTAACTAAAAACCCCTTGATGAACACGATGGGACAGAATAGACTGAGTGGACATGTCATATTATCTATTGAGAATGATAGAGCAAAGAAAATGGACATACAGTGCATCGCGGACAAGTCCGCGGACCTTAAGGCTTGTCCAAACAGTGGTGAGTAGGCCGAGTACTTCATATTGATTTTTTGTTAGTATGTGAAGATGTGGGCCGCTGTGCCAATTTTACTAAACTTTATATCTGTTGTTACAGTGACCTACTGTGCTCTCATTAGTTGAAAAAGTTAAAGTGGGTGTCAGAATGATGCAGTCGCTATCCGTGGTGCTGAACTGCTTTGAATTTGTGTTTTATCATTATTATTATTTTTTTTTTGTTCTCTTGGTTTGATTGACTAAAGAATGTAGTAATGCTTGTAAGCCCCGCTGTTGCGGGCATGTTGTAAAGCGATGTTATGATGAGCTTTACAGTGACCGCAGCCATGTGTGTGTAACGCTGGGCTAGTTTGCACCTGCCTTTGAAACGTGCTAAATATAGACGCAAAAGCAGCATTCGCTATCTGCTTCAGGTTTGATAAATCACATTGCGTGTGCTAAATGATTACATTTGCATCTCCTCCTCCAAGTATTTTGCGCGTTCTGATAATCTGCATGTATTCTGCATATTCATGAAGGCAAACACGCTAAATGGATAGCGAGTACTATTATGCTCATTTGAAAGACGCAATCCTCAGTGCACCCGGTTAGTACATCTGCTTTGCGCGCACTATCAAGTTCGCATATGTTTTCATACACGCAAACCTTTAGTAGATTGGGCCCCCAGCGCGCCCAATATGCAGAGGTGAAAGTCCTTGTATCAGTCCCCCACTCTCTACTCCCCACATTTCCTCTCTCTTCAGCTGTCCTATGAACAGAGAAGAAAATGCCCCAAAATATAAATTCCAATCCAATCAGGAATCAAATCCAATCAAATCAAATTAAATCGAATCGGGGCCATATAAATGAGAATGGAATGGATTCAGGCCTCTCGTCATGATGTTATCAGATGCTACCAAATAATGTTTGGTATATGACCTTTTAGCTACCTGTTTTTATTTCCTATTTAGCCCTGTCTTTTAACACAGATCTACACCAGGCTTATATACTACAGCGTGCTAAATTGATGCACAACAAACCTCACTGTGCACTGAACTGTAATTTGTAGTGAGAAAGAATGAAGGGGAAGAGAGAAGGGAAGAGGGGGAAATGGCAACTTGTCACTGCTGGATTAGTAATGTCTCTGTCACTCTGTCAGTTAGGCTAAGAGGAGCTAAGCTATTAATATGTTCACACCAACTCAGATACACACACACATACAAGTATTCACATCCCCCTACAAACTCATTACACACAACATACAAAATAACAACAAAAAAAAACACCCATACAAAAACGCTCACACATATGCATGCAGACTGGGTCCCTGTGTTTCTTTGTGTGTGTATGTGTGTGTGTGTGTGGTGACACCTAGAGGCATTCATACTAGCAGTAATGGCTTTCTATCAATTATTCAACCATGTAATCAAAGGCCTGGAATGCAGTTCTTTTAATAATATCTCTTGAAATGTATTTCTCCCCCTCTCTCTTTGTGTCCCCTCGTTTCTCTCTCCCTCGTTCTTTTTCTCTTTATTTCACTCTCTCTCTTTTCCTGTCTCTCTCTCCCCCATTTTCCAGGACCTCTTTTCCTCTTTGCATCTCAAACCTTTAGTCCTACAATTGCGCACATGCAAACATGGGCAGACATGCTTTCTACATAGGTACACACTGTGTTTAAAATATAATGCTCTGACCATGAGAAGGAGAACTTACTTATCAAAGTGGTGACATTTTGCTATTTTCAAAACTATAGTAATATTCATATTTCCTTTAATGATCAAACCACATGAGGTCAAATCAACAGAGCACATTTTGTGTCAACATTAATCTCTAGACTAATGCTGCTGAGTCATGTTTGATTATATCTAGACCAAGAGTATCATGGTTCAACACTAAAAGTCTCCTCCACTTCTGTCTCTCTTTTAATTCACCTTTGAGTTCAACATGAATGCTATCGCTTCAATTCCTCCACAACAGACATAAATGGGTCATTGTATAATATAATACAACCTATTATAATAATAAAGCCACAGTTTTACATAAAACAGAAGACGTGTTAACACTGATTGATTCCTGATATAGGATCACAAAGCTGATCTGGTCTTACTTGTACTGCTCACTTTATGAATTTAGCAGATTGCACATTTCTAATGACCACGTTGGAGTATTATGTCACCACTGAGCTATCACATGGCAAATTAGTGAGGCATAAAAAGCTGCTATGACTAAGAACGTGTGGAGCCCAGCTACATTAAAGTAGGGCTCTTTTATATAACCTTTCGGCTTATTTTCCAATCTGCCTGAACTCAGTTGCATATTACTTATTTAATAGAGTTAATACAATGACAGATTGATACAGATTGAAGAGTATTAACTTGACTACGCTTTAAAGATACTACAGGAATTTGTGCAAGAGTATATTACTTAGTCTGTCATGACAAATGTTCTTCCTTGTGTCACCTCTCCAACAAGATGCAAAATTAAGCCAGCTGTTTTTCGTTGTCATACCAATAAACAGACTTAGATTAACAGACATAGCAAAAGTACAGGATATGAAAGTAATAAGCATGATAATGTATGGTTAGCAGATGGTTATGGGAAACATAATTCTGACAGGTTGAGAGAACCCTGGGGTTCTATTTCCCACCTGCTAGCCATACATTATCCCGCTTGATACCCTGACTACGAACTCAAGATACAAAGACTTCGGCTAAAACCTTGATTAAAAGACTATTTTACTTATTCAAAATGATTTACAGTCTTTATAAAATATTCCCAGTCATTCCAAGGCAGTTATCGTTCCATTGTGATGGATTCTTATCTGCCTGGTGCAGTCGATTTAACATTAAAGTAGCTCTCCTTCTTCTCTGAGCTCTGTGGTTGACACAGCTTAAAATACACGGGGCAAATGTCTCAACTTTGAGCACTGCTGCTATCATCACCACCGCTACTTTAAGTTGCGCTAACTTGTTAGGATTGCTGGACAGGATCCAATATGAAAGTATCAGTGTTGTTTGGCCAGCCAACTTAGCACGCTAACCGGAAATTACTATTCCCATTGTTTATATGATGCTAACGGAAAGTAATGGTATTACCTTACTTTATGGTTCCAACAAGCAGAAGCAAAATGTGCTGTAACTCTTTTCTGTGGATTGATTTGGCATGACGTGTGACCAGTTTGCCTCTGTTGTTGCTCATGCTAGTGAAAGTTAATAACCGTAGTCAAGGTGTTTTGACCAATCAGAATCAAGCACTTTACACAGCCAGTTGATACAATGGCTGATACAACAATCTAGACATGCATGAGCAATTTGGGAAACTACTTCTTACTCATAAGTTTTTATATCTCCTCCATATGAGCATTTGTATTCCCTCTTTACATCTTACAAACACATACAGCCTCCATAAGCATTGAAGTAAAGCCTGTGTACCATTGTCCAGAGCAACAGCAACAACATTAGAGACTGGCAGAGTTTAGGACTGTTCAGTAAATCGAGGAACTTGGAATGTGTCGGGCATCATTTTTGATGACTGTATGTAATTTAAGTTTTACAAATTAATTTTACTAGCAGAACCAATCTTACAAACACCATTTGAAATTTGGCCAGCATTAGATGGGCTCTGATTCAGCTTGCCTTTGTTCTGCTCAAACTGGGGTGAACAGAACCATGAGCAAAATATAACCTTAAATGAAAACACCACACAGCTACAGTATGACACACTAATACAGCAGAGAAGGCATTGTAGGTTTAAAAGTCTTGCAGAGAATTTCTGCAGGGACCTCTGAGTGCATCTGTGTGTTTGGGCTTTTATTGTATAAGTGTCAGTCTGTGTTTGTCTACTAAGTTTCTGCAGAATTATTTACAAGATAGAAATATCCTTGAGCATTCAAGGCATCCATATTCACACAAACACACTTAGATACACACGAGCTGGCCCTGAGAAAATTTCATCATAATATCACAGACAGAATCAGCTCATGAATATTCATGGTCAGGGTGAATGTGTATGAGTGTGTGGGGTGGGGACGATCGGAGTGAAAGAGAGAGAGTCAGAGCATGAGTAAGTGCGTATAAATCTCTGTGGTACAAGCAAGAGTGTTGGAGCTGAAAATGTGGGAATTTAGAGGCTGTGTGATAGAAGCTGTGTGTATGTTAGTAGTGCATTTATACATGTCACACCACAGGCTCTTATTGATTTCTGTGAAGTATCTTCAATTCACGATAAGACCATTTGGAGGTGAAGGGGACAAGAGTGGGAAGGAAAGGAAAAGAAGGAGGTTATGGTTGGAATGAAAGTAATAATGTGCTCTGACACAACTCAAAATTAGACTGGCCCAAGAAACGGAAATGAAATGAATATGTGTGTTGTTGTTGTTTGTGTGTGCTTGTGTGTAGTCAGCATAACGAGATTTGGGCTGAGGCTGCTTGGATGCATGTGGTTGTGTGCTCACAGGAGTGTGCATGTTATTGGTTGAGCTCATGGTACTAATTCTTCTGCAGTCTGATCAGGCAATCTTCCTGTTGTGAGCAGTCTCAAACAACAGCCATGCTGTTGCAGGGTTTAGTGTCTGACTTTGTCCTTACATCACCCTTGGGTCCCAACATGAAGCCAGTTGTGAGGGTAAAGTGTTTGTGTGCTGTTCATGTCAAAATAAGAGTATCTAATCGAAAAAGGATACAGACAATGATGAATCTGCGGGCTATAAGTGCTTTTACTTTGATGAAAAACTGTATGTTTTTCCCAAAGATGCACAATTCTTTTTAATTAATGTATGGAAGGAGAAAACAAAGGCAAGCTAATGGAATTTTGGGCAAAATTTGAGAACTGTCCAACACTACAGCGTACACCCACACACACAAATACACAGGCTCACACAGTATGCATTGTCAGCTAGCTACAGGCTAATATGTGTTCTTTTGCTGCATTGGCTGTTTGTGCAGAATAAAACAGACTCCAGATCACATCAGCCATCATTTTTTGCAGGAAAGACACGGGGCTACATTTCTATTTATATACTGCATCAAAACCCCTGAGTTACCTTCTAAAGGTTCCAAGCTAGCGGGGCTCAACTTCTGAGAACATTTACTTAAATTGTAAATATGTATTCATTAAACCGTCATGTTCTATCATTTTCTACGACGCCCAAATTTCTTCACCTACTCTATGATGATCATCCAAGTAGCACAGGGCTCCACTGCTTTAGTGTTAAAGTCATCTCTCTGGTTTTATGAGGTTCTTTCTGATGGCACTGCCTTGAGCAGATGTTTGCTGAGAACCTGAGTTAGCACACAAATGTTTTGTAAATTGTAGGTTTTAGAAATTGTTGCATCTTGTGGTTGGGCGCCATTTACTTATAATAAAACACAAAAAAGTCTGAACCAGGTGTTAGGCTGTCAATACTAAATTGTAGTATATACTCACTCTCTCCTCGGAATCAGCTCAATGAGGATGTTTGCCTTATTTTCAATGACATTCTGCCTGAGTCAGTACTTTAAACTCTGTTGAAGTTGGTTGTTCGACTTCGACATAAACTTTCTGCGACTTTCACCATTCACTTTACATCCGTCTGTGTGTGTTTGTGTTATAGGGAATGTGAGTGACTGCTGCTGACAGTGTGCCTGACTGAGCCTTGATGTGTATCAGAGTGTGCATGTAGCCCTAGGCTTACCACACTTACTGCTTGGTAAGTGGTGGGATTGTCATGGATAGTATTGTCATCATGTTGACATGGTGAGTAGAAGTTTCCAGGTGGCATCATTTAGACTATCTTCCTCTTCCTCAGCCTTGTTCACCTCTTCACTTCTTCCAGCTGTCCTCTCTTCTCGCCTTGCTTTCTTTGTGTTACTTGACAGGTGGAAGTGAAACGGGGGCTGATGCCCATACCAAGCTGTTCTGTTTCTGAGGAAATGAGCTTTTTGTCTCACGTAACAGTACAGCATTTCTTTTAATCTCTGCCTGTGCCTGGCTGCTGGTGCTTTGTCTCCTCTTTTAGGTATCTAATAATGGTTTAATGCGTTCCTCAGAAATTGATGAGCTTAAGAGCTTTGAGAGCAGAGATCATCTTAAAACTGCATAACTCCATCTCCTTTATAAGACAAAAATATGTACTGAAAAGTTTTGGGGAACAAGGTCATTGTTCAAGAGAATTTCTGTTCCAGGAAACACTTAAAATCAGTTGAGGGAATTCAAAATATTCAAGTGTTGGCTTTTACCCAGTGTGTCACAACTAGGGTGGGGATGTCAAAGTCTCACTGTTGGGTCTCTTCGTCACAAGTTCTATAAAATTCTGGAGGAAAATAGTGCCACATTCCAAGGTAAAGAACATACTGTAAAAGACCCAGCTTAATTCCTTTTTTTCCATTTCATCCCATAATTAAATTTAAGAAGCATTCTGTACACCCATGCGACCAATACAGCAGTAGAGAAAGGCGTTTTATTTTGTTTATTTATTTTACCCTGAAGATTGCTCTCATGCTGGAATACAAAGCAAGGCAGACCAGTCTTCAGGCACCACTTTTTAACAGCTGAGGTATAGCCTTGATGTAAAACACCCTTGGTCTTTCCTGTCTTATTATGTAACACAACTAGAACAGAGGTGTTTGAAATGGGAAATTAAATGACCTGCTGACCATCAAGACATCTGCTGTGATGATAAAAAAATGTATTTATTGTTTAATATTATGTATGTATTCAATTATCATATTATGAAATTATTACTATTATAAATATATATATTTTTTACATTAATACATCTATAGTATCTGAGTCACATACAATGCATATTCTTTTTTTATTTACCTAATTTTCTTTCACATAGTGGTTGAAAATGTTTGTACTTTCCCATCATGCAAAAAAAACCTTTTTCCCATTTCATGTATTTATCAAAAGTAATTTGATAAGTTCAAACTCACATCCTCCTGTTACAGTTCACTTACAAAATGGTCAGTCACCAAAAACAAAGTAAAAATGATAAGAATGAAAAAAAGGTGTGAGGGAATTCATGAAAAACATTTCCTTTTAATAGATGGCATCTGAAATAAATCTTAAAGATGTGAAGTGGACAAAGAAGTAGTGAGTCAGGTAGGACAATAAAACAGTGCAGCCCACTGATGACCAGATTTCAACCTAGCTCAAATGTTGTAGTGCTAGTCCTCCTTGTCCCGGGCACAGGCAAACCTGTCAGCTGGCTTGCCTAGAACGGTGGTACACTATCAGAACAGCATTCAGCCTCCCACCCTGTATGACCACAATGTGAATAAATCTGGCACGGGCAGTTTAGCACTTTATCCATTTGCTGTCTGCTACATTTTCAGTATTTTTTCATGCAGCAAATACCCAGATAAAGAAGTCACACAGAAGGAAGAGTTTGCCAACGTGACATTCTGCATATTTCTCGGAGTTTCTGTTTGCATGTGTCTGACAAGTTATATGAGGTAGTTCAACAGAGCTTTGACACATGACTGTGTTAACACACAGGTACATCCCTTCAACCAGACACACACACACACTGTTACACTCACACTCACCCCTTACAGTGCAGAAGGTTGGAGCTGAGCTGTCATATTGAGTCAAACATGATAGTCAGTTTGTCAAAGTGTGAACAGGTTGAGATGCATCAGTTATGGAAAGTTCCCACAGAAGCAATTAACACCAGCACTAATTGAATTGCTTCACGTGTGCTGTATCTACTCCTCATTCTTGATAGTCACGGTTATTTTTCAAGGACATGTTGATATGCTGACGCTTTACAATAAGAACATAAAAAGCTTTAAACTAGTTTTATGTTAGAGGTTGATTATGAAAACATCACATTTCAATCACCAAGTGTGGTTATAATCAATTGGCGCATATATTCAAGACCTTAAGGTCAAAAAGAAATCAAACAACTTTATATGTTTTATGAAGCTTAAGAAAATTAAACCTAAAACATTAGTAGCAGAACTCTTTGAAAAAATAGGAGCACTAGTGTGTTGCATTTATTTAATGCAACATACGTGAGTCATCCTTTAAAGGTCCCCGAAAGGCCATAACTTTAAACTTTAGGGCCCCCTGTGGACAAACTAGTATCCATCCTCTCTTTTCTGGTTTTGTCCTTTACATGTATAAATTGTGTTTTTTATCAAACAATCTTACACTGTTATTTTAACACTCAAATAGATCACTCTTTTGAAATCTCTGCCAAAAATAAATCAGTATTAATTTAAGAAGTCAAACAGGACAATGATGAAGAGAACATTTTGTGTGCAAATGTACGACTCTGAAGGTACTGTATGACTCATAAAGGCGCAAGTGGATTTCTTAAAAATGCAGATTCCCTTTTTTCTCAGTAGTCCTGGCGCTGAGTTTAATGACTTGTGGCACTTTTAATGACTCCTAGCTAAAATAAACGAAATAGAAAAAAGGCTTTGCTTGTCATTTCTTTGAGTCTATGAGTAAGTTATCTCTCCCTAGCTCTCTCTCTTTTACACACACATACACACACACACACACACACACACACACACACACACACACACACACACACAGAGACACACACCTCTTCCAGTTCCTCCATGGTCTCATTATCTTGCTAATGGTTCCCTGTGGATGTAAAGCTCTGCTGATCCAAGCAGCTGGAGACACACACACACACACACACACACACACACACACACACACACACACACACACACACACACACACACACACACACACAGACACACACACACACACACACACACACACACACACACACACACACACACACTTCACTGCACATGTCCAGGTAGGGAGTAAGATAATCTAGGACCATATGTTCCCACCAGTGCAAAAAATTTGACACATTAAATAATTGAAAACCTTGCCCCACCTTTTGACACACATTCATATATAGATACACAGATACACACACACAAGCGAAGTACACTCAATTTGGTTACCCAGTCTTGTGTGTTGCTTTTTCAGTCCACACTAATACAAAAAACAGGTCCAAAGTTTACACTGTTTATCTGCACATCAGACTTATTAAGTAGAAGTTTTTCTCTGCGCACTGGGCATATTTTGTACTCACAAACATTACTCAGTTGACATTGTTAAAAGGTTTCATTTGAATAAAGACAAACTGAGTGTGATTATTGAAGTCCAGCTTTTTATGTTGTTCTCAATCTGCACAATGTTTGAAGTGGGAATCTTTTATTCAATTGCCAGTTACTGATTTAGTTTTAATGTGTGAACTAGTTTTTGTATTGAAGTTGTTGATTTTACAAACTGCTTTGGCATTTAATGAGCACTGAACTTATTAACATATTTCAAAAGAAAATCTCTCCTGACATATTTTTGCAGCGATGGCGGCTTCTTGTTAAACTGCAGGGAACCAAATCATTTTGACAAAAATTGACTGAACATTATTATGCACCATTTATAAACAAATATGGCAGGTTTTAACTGTTTGTTTTGTTATTATAGAGCAGAATTATGAAATATATTCAAAACATTGTGTTCACAGTAATGAAACTCCCTCTCCCTCAATCCACTGTCTCTTCCTCCCTCTCTAAGATCAATGTACCAGTCTTGTAGTGACACTTGAAGTACTCTTATCTCTCCTCTGCAGACCTGCTGAATTCTTGCTACCTCTCTCCTCTCCTCTCCTCCCCTCCACTTCTGTCTCCCTTCTTTTCCCTTCCTGTCCTGTCCTCTCGTCTTCGCTGCTCTGCACGTACTGTACCTCTCATCATCTCTCGTCTCCTCTCCTCCTCTCTCATAACATTGATGCTCGTGATGGGTGCTGTCTAAACTTTAGTTAACAATGATGAGCGGGTATGCTGTTGCAGCTCATCTACAAGCACTGCCCTGCTAAGTGGCCCGAAGTAAGATCGATATGATAAGTCATTATTTTGCTTGTCTTTTTCTTCTATTTTGCACACACAGATACTTAAATATAAACCTCTTTCTCTGTTATACGTTTCTTTATGTTCGTATTGAGCCAACGGAAAATTATTTATTCTCAGAGTAGCTTCCCATGACCCATGAGGCTGTGGCTGCAGTTGTCTCAGATTTCTCTCTATGGTGTCATTGACACTATATTACAGCCAATTACAAAAAGTAGCATTAAAGACAGCTTTCAGTGCACAGATGTGAACAGTGAAGCCAGAAAAAAAGACTACTTTTCATGAGCCATATGAGCCACTAAAAGTTCTCCTTCTCAGTCCCTGATATAACATTCATCAGACACTCTGCTGTCAAGGGTGCTGTTCATGTCATTTTCACATAGGCATTATGAAAGATAGGCAACATGTCAGCTTCCCAAACAGGAAGCCAAAGCAGAGCTCTCTTTCCGGCTTGCCGCAGTATGGGTTATAAACTACATATAAAAAGATGGGACATGAGTCAAAGTAGAAAATTAGAATACTTCTTTCTCAAAAATGGTTGCTCTCATGACAAGTAGCTTACCATGTTGATGTATGTGCAAGTGTTATTTTTTCTGATAATTTTAGATTTACTTAGTTTTTTTTTAAGTTATATTTTTTGGCTTTTTTGCCTTTATTGGATAGGACAGCTAAAGATTGATAGGAAATGTGGGGAGTAGAGAGCGGGGGAAGACGTGCAGGAAATGGTCAACCGGCCTAGAATCGAACCGGCAACCCCTGCGACGAGGACTGTAGCCTCTGTATGTGGGGTGCTTAGACCGCCAGGCCACCAGCGCTCCAGCTTTACTTAGTTATTTGATCCTAAAAAAAGAGGGTATTTGACATCTCGATCACTTGCTCTGTTGACATGTGACTCCTACAGCATTCTTTTTTAGATCAGCTGAATTGAGGTGTAATGATGAGAGGAAACATAACAGATACAAACACAAGAGCCATTAACCTTTTCCATAACCGTGATTGTCTGTGACAAATTTCCTGTCACTAGAAATCACTGTTTCTAAAAATGCGAGTTCCAGTAGTCAACCCATGCCCTGTTTTTATTTTAAGTTACTAATAGTTGTGGGATTGCTCTAGCAGTTTCCTTCAGCCCACAGCAGTAAAACTGACTGCAATGGCTGCAGTGTAATCCATTGGGGCAAATGCACTCAATAAAATGATGTCATCTAAAAGTTATTTTAAGTCACTAGCAGGTTTGAATTGTTATTCTCAGCGCCTGACACCATTACAAAAAGTAACCCTACAGAAGCAGTATTCAGGCTTCATTATTTTAACAGTTTGGGAGAGGGTGAAGATGAGACATCTATATTGATATCAGTCAATGTATTTTAATCATGTTATATTTGTCAAGCAAAGAAAAATTATTTAGATGGAATGATAGATTTGCCAGGATAATAGTCTTACTTTGCTTTGTAGTCCAATCTGTTTAGGCTGAGTCATTCTTGAGATTAAGCAGATTGGCCAGATTCCAGTCCTGTCATCAGGCAGACCCATCTTGCGAAACTTCAAGTTGATATTTTGGTTTCCGGTCAGAGGATGACTGGACCAATCAGCGTCATTTTAGGAGAAAGAAGCAGTAGCTAAGAGCGCAGTTTAGTTGTGTTGCAAGCGAGAAGAAACGCCGGCCCATGATGAGATTAGCGTGGATGAAGCTATGGTGGTAGTTTTACAAGAACTGGAAGACATTTCTTTATTAGTCTTTCTTTAAAGTAAAAAGTCATCAAAAAATTATATTCAGTTAAAGTACTGTGAACACTTTTGTAACGTTCCACCTCTGAACAGCACTAACTTAACTCATCTGTTGGCTCGATGGGCAGATTTAGTGATAAGATCTACAGCTTTAACACAACCTGTGGTGCCAAAAGATTCCACTAAGACTCTATGCATTTATTAATCCAGCCTGGTAATTTATTTATCAACATACAAGTACTGGTGCTTGTAAGCATCAGTGCAGCAAACTCACACAGCATCAGCACTTGGCTGTGTGATCAGCCGATTTATGGTTATTTATTTAAATGTAAGACACCACAGATGCTGGTGCAGCAGTAGCACACCTGTGGTGGGGTTGTAAAAGCATTCACCTGGAGGAAACTCATGTCGGTGTTTAAAAGGTACAGAGTAGCTGAGCTGTCGGGATGCATTGAGTCAGAGGAAGTGATAAAATATTGCATGCAGTGATCTTTTTTTCTGTCATGGTTGAAAATGTAGGTCTTTCGCACATTGAATGAAATGATGGAAGTACAACACAAGCCAGTACTTCACTGTAATAACAAAATCTATCATATCAAAGGCTGCGGCAGAGATTAGCTCCTCTTAATTATAGATGATGTGTGCTGGAAAATAAGAAAATGATTTAGAATATTCAAAAGGCAATAGATTTTTTCAAAACATCAGGCCGGTGCCAACATTGGAGTGACTTTTTGGAAAACGGAAACGCTGAAGCTGCCAAAAAAGGATTTTGGTCAAACTCCAAATCCACATAGTCAATGTGTTCCTCTACTTGCCTGGTGTTTGCCTTTCATGTGACAGCCCGTCCCTCAAGTAAGAGTACAGTCATCAACCTCCTACACAGAGAGCAATGCTAGACTTCACGAGGAACCAACCAGACTGAAATTTTGGCAAAACATTATAAGACAAAAAATCCATTATGCCCCGTTCTGATTTCTCCACCTTTCTTTAAATGTGTGTGAAACAAGCCGTTTCAGACTTCCGTGTTTTTGTTACGTCACAACAATATCCGGTCTGTAACGGAGGTCAGAGCTCGGAGCTCGGAGCTTGTTCAGCCCATAGACTGTATAAAATACAACTCAACTCCTCCTCTGTTTTTCATTCCCTGCACAAATGTGTGCTAACAAGGAGCTTAGGAGGGAGGCATGCTAGTTGTAGGCTGTCTTAATAAACACAAAGGTCGGTTTTACTCCCCACGTCTGCAGATTTGAAGATCTAGTGGATGATTTTTATTTATCATGGATAAGTGCTAGCACTAGTTAGCATAGCCACATAGCTACATGTCGTAGCTGTAGCTGTGTACCAAGACACACCTGTACATACTGACAAATAAAACAACAAGAAACACATAATCTGTGACCAATCCTTCAGAAAGGTCCTGCTGCCTTTCTGGCAGAGGTTGGTTTTACTCCCCACGTCTGCAGATTTGAAGATCTAGTGGATTATTTTTATTTATCATGGATAAGTGCTAGCGCTAGTTAGCATAGCCACATAGCTACATGTTCGTAGCTGTGTACCAAGACACACGTCTACATACTGATAAATAAAACAACAAGAAACACTAAATCTGTGACCAATCGATCAGAAAGGTCCTGCTGCAGGCGCCTCTCCGTCAGGATCAGATTCTGGATCAGGTTCAGAGGGTTGAAGTAATGTGGGTCTGTGAGCAGCCGTGTATATTCAGCCAACATGTAAACATTAGATCAATGTGCTGGAGAGCCGAGGCCACATCCACTTTCTGAGGGGGCGTGGTCAGAGGGAAAACAGACTGTTCTGAGGAGGGCTGAAGAAGAGGGCTTTTCAGGCATGCCAAAATCTGATTTCAAAGTGTTTTTTTGAGCATAAACTTGAAAGACATGTTTTGGGGACCTCTTAGACCAATATATATTGATGAAAAAAGCGTGATATGTCACCTTTAATTAAGTACATGTGCCCACACACCACACATAGCACTGTTGAATTTATGTTGTACCACAGTCCATATATTTGTTTTTAACACAGGTCCTGCCTCTGACAAGGCAAATAGCCAGTCATAGTTCAGAATTTGGGGAATAAAAATGTCTAGACTTTACTAACCTTGGATTGTACAATGCTGCACAAAAGTAAAGTTTCACCAAAACACCCAAACATGGATTTGATATCTGCTGGAGCAGTGGGCCTGTAGCAGGCCAAGTAACACTGAATCCAAATCAGACAAGCCCAACGTTATGTAAGCAGTCATCAAAGACTTGGATATAAGGCTGACTCTGACTCTGCTAGAGGGGTATACGTTTATTTATCAAAAGTGAAGTGATAGATTATTCCCGGTTTAATTTGGAGGGATAATTCTATTAGTTCTAGACCTTGCCTGTTTAGGACTCTTAAATTAGTTTAATCTCATTCACCACGCACCAAATAACAAGTAAGCCCTTTGCAACTATTAGTAATTTGAACACACAACCATTCTGCAGCTGCTTCAAGGCATCAGTGTTATTATAATTTACCACACTATTTGAACGTATTGTAATGTCTCTTACTTTTGCACTTTTCAGATTTCTCTCCATCTTTGAATTTGTCTTCCTTCATTCAGCAACATTAATCACTACTAAAAAAACAAGCCAATACCTGTTTTTAATATTTCTCTGAAGCACAGTGTTGTTTTATAGAGACAGGCTTGGCATCCAACAGACATTGCTTGTTAGGGGTTAAGGCAGCCCCTGTGGTAATGTGGCACAGAGTGCAACTGCGGGGTTTTCCAAGTTTAAGACATTTTTTACTTAAATTTGTAAAGTTGTTTTCTATCTGAATCCGTGAATTATTCACAGAGCACATATTTTATCAGAGCAAAGTTTCTGTCAGCCAGCAGGAGGTTTGTGTCATCTCTATCTCTGTAAACAACAATGTGATTGGTTGACAAAAAAGGAATTTACTATGATGCTTTTCTCTCCCTATTAGTCTGCTGATACTGCAGCACAACCACAAACACACACACACACACACACACACACACACACACACACACACACACACACACACACACACACACACACACACACACACACACACACACACTGCAGTGCACAAAATAAGACTAATGACACTCTCATTTAGGTTCATACAATGCCAGCTTACATCACACACAAACCTGCACCCAGACAAACACACTCAAACCCTCCTTTCATTCTTTTAACAGCAACAGACACACACATGGGGCTTAGTGGTATTGCCAGAGTCAAGGCAAGGCCTCATTTATAGCCACTTAACAATACAGGATAACCACAATGTCTTTGTGTAGGTGTGTGTATGTGTGTGCATAAACGCTCATGGCCAATAGTGGCACAGATTTAAAGGAGAGCAGTTCCCCCCTTCTCTTTCTAGTCTCGTCCGTCTGTCCTGCGGTATCAACCCCCTTCTCTTCACCCTTTCTGAAGCTCTTTCCAAGAATGCAATTCCTGGTGCTCTGCAAACTAGGTGTCTAATTAGATGGGATCACTGTCACCTGCTCTTCCATGAAACACCCACCCCCACCCCCACCCCTCACCTCAGCATGAAATCCTGACACACTTTTGTTACAAAAACAGCCTTCTGTCTATAAACTTCACAGAAACCTCTCCACAGTTCGTCTCTCTGTGTAATCTACATCAGCAAGCACCAATGTTTGCTCTGTTGCCATACACAGCTGTGCACGATCGCTTCATACTGCACATCTCATTTTATTCAATAAGCCCCTTTTGTTGCACTTGACCACTGGAGTGTTGGTCACATCCATAATTTCCTCGACTTCTGCAGCTGCTCTGTTTGCTATAATGGTCAAAAACACACAGCCATTTGTTATTTGAATGTCATGCACATGCATAATCTCCCTCCTAATACGTACCTCGCTGCTCATCTCTCCCCGCTTGTGTACAAAAGATGTCATGTGAATTTTGTATTCTATTGCAGCTGGTTATGCAACTGTTGAGCTGCTGATGACATATAATTACTTAGCAGGCACACACACACATAAGGTATTTCCACATGGAAAAGAATGTGTCACCATGTGTGTGTTTTGTGATATGAGTAATGGTCTTAATGTTAAACCTATGTATATGATTTGGATTTTAGTTCAGAGGGAATAAAAAATCCAAGATTAGTAATGGCGGCTGAGTCACAACTGTGAGATACACACCGCTGCTGTGACAACCGAAACATTGTTTAACACACACAAAAGGACAATAATCATGGCTGCCATGACAACACAAAGAGTCTGCTCTGTATGAAGGCTAATTGTGAAATGACATTATCACACAGAGAGAGATCTGTGGAAGCCACTCAGTTGTTGGAAGATTTGACAAATAGATAATGCTTTAGAAAATGACATGTTATGAGAATATAATTATCTGTATTGTATTTGTTTGACACATAGTTGCAGAGCAACAGTGGATTCATAGACAGAACCCCTCCTTGTTAGATTGGCTAATGTTGTATTGTCATCAGGATTTTGCAATAATAATTGTTTTACATTGCGTGCAATCTTTTTTTGTTCATATTATTATCTTACTTCTTGGATTATCTCAAAATGCTACTTATGCCTAACACTGTTACAACCTCAGTTAAACGACTATGTGAGTTAATTGTCATTAATTATAGAAAACTTGGACATTTATTAAGATAAATCCAAAGTCAGTCATGCTTTTTATCAGCTTTTTTGCTAGACACAAAACACTGCTTCATAACCATGGAAGTTGGACATCTTTAAATGTGTCATTTCGTAAGAATTGATGCATTCTTGTACAATCTGTACAAAGGTTTTGTACTATTTTACAAGATTCAGGTAAACAGGATTATAAACATGAGAATCCGCTTTATTTGTCCAAATTATTCCCGTGTATTTGGTGTTCATACAATTTTTTTACCGCTCTTGACAATGTCCAAGTCTTCCCAATCTTGAATGGTAAATATCAAACATTTTTAATAGTTATGACTTCAGGTTGGACTGCCTACGATGGAATACCAATAACCAATGAAAGGAGCAGACTAGGAAGTGTCACCAGCTTTATTTTACAGTATGGACACCAGCCGGATATTGCGTATACGTAAACACAAAAGTACTCCAAGCCAAGTGGAATATTGAAAATGAAGATTAGCTTGTGGCATCATTTCCCATATTCTTTTCCTCGTTTTTGTTGCTTCATGACAAAACACATGCCGAGACAACGTTAGTTGCCCTCGGTGTTTGTTATCTTCTGAAGTCATGTTTGATCACACACGCTTCTTAGAGAAATCATGTCTGTGCGTTCGTTACCTCAACCGTTAAGTGTGGTCTCGCAGTCTTAAGGAATTGTAGTGTCTGTGTCAGGGTTAGAGACTGTGATGTCAATTGGCCAGAACTGTCCCTAAGTCCGTGGTCTAACATGGTTTTTAAGATCTAAAAGTTGTCTAGTGTTTAGCTAGCTTAACATGATGATGTTTCTTGCAAAAACAGTGATGGTTGAAGCTTTTGAAGTTATTTCTTACATTTAGTTATCATTATTTATTTCATTTTTTTGTATTTTGTCTCTTTTTTAGCGTAAAACGACCCATTTCTGTGCATGTGTGTAACAGGCAGATTGATTCAGGAGGAAATGCCACATAGGAGCAGAACCACTTCCTCTGCCTCATAACATGTAGAGTTACGGAACTGCTGACCCAACTCTCTTTTTCTTCCTCTCTCTGCCACCCCCCCTAACCCACTCTCTTTTCTTCCCTGCTCTCTTTCTACCCCCCCCTCTCTCTCTTTCTCTCTCCAGATACTTTGACAGGTTAATGCTCAGCTAGCGTGTCTGGCTTATACACACAAACACACTTGCACTTACACAGCCTGAGGTGGTGTGTAACAGGGGATTTCAAGGGGGACAGCAGGATAGACAGTTTAATCTGAGAGAGAAGGAGGGATGGTGAGAAAGCAGGAGGGAGTGGGAGATTCAGAGGGGTAGAGTGAGCAGGAGAGAGACAGAGGGGGGGAAAGGTTAGGGCCAGGACATGTCAGCGAGAAACAGTGTGGAAGCGGAAGACGGGGAAAACTTTATTACTCTTCCACTCCAGAGAGAAAGGGTGAGTGAGAGGAAGTGAGTTGTCGTGATTTGGGGCAAAACTTTTCACTTTTGTCGACATTTTACTCAGAGTACATCAAAAGACAAGAGTACAGCAGGGCTCAGAGAAGAGTAAGCTCATCCTACTACAAGTTGTAATGCTGTCAGTTGATTCTTTTGGGCCCCAGGAAAGGTGCCAGTGAGGTAATAACTAAATCTGAGCTCATAAACAATGTGGACACTAAGCTTGATGCTGTTACATGTGGGTTTGAGCCAAAAAGAAGCTTAAAGGACAGACAAGAACTTCAAGTTTCAAAATGAAGAAGCTGCTGTTTGAAAAGTGATTGAGTCCCAGAAGATAACCCCGTAGAGGTTTGCTGTGTCTTTCAATGTGTTCCAGCCATCTGTTCAGGGGCCCCCTCGTGGCAGAGGGCCCCTGAACACCAACCTGCTGCATGACAGTTGATGATGGATTCAGTTTTCCCTAACTTTAATGTGTGTGTGTGTGTGTGCAGAACCTTGGGTGTAATCTCAGAGCAGATCTTGTGTGACAGTATACCCACGACAACATGGCTTATGTGTATGCATGTGTGCGTGTTTGTGTGTGTGTGTGTGTGTGTGTGTGTGTGTGTGTGTGTGTGTGTGTGTGTGTGTGTGTGTGTGTGTGTGTACATCATTCCTCGTGCATGTGTGTGTTCATCAGTATTTGTTTGTGCAGATGTGGGTGTTTTGGCTTATCCCAGGTTCTCGTGGGACAGAAGTGATTGACAGCTCTATCCCTGGTTGTCATGGTGATGATGATGGATGTGTTTTTGGTTACCACGGAGACGGCTGTTTAGGCGTTCTATCTGCATGCATAATGTCATTTTAGCATAAAGAGATTGTGTAGCTGACAGAGAGATGCAGAAAGAGATGCATGGAAAAGATGATAAAATACTTTTATGGCTTACTTTGCTACATGTTCCTGCCACATACCCTAAACATAACCTGAAGATTCCCTTTTAAACAGCAAACATAACAGTAGCTGGTGAAGATGTGTAGCCTGCATGCAGATAGAGAGAAGACAGACCGTCAGAGAGACAGGCAGCCAAGTGCTCAAAACAGTACACGTCCTGTGATAAAGATGAAAGGGTCAGCACTGTGGAATTATAGAATTTTAACTACCCTCCACCTGTAGTGCGGAATTTATAACACCTTTATCCGCAGAGTTATCCACAAGTTCGACTTCTTGTACAATGCAAGCACGGGAAAAGATCCGACCCCCCAGTGGGTTCAGAGACATAAGATGTGTTGGAATGAAGATGCCAAAAAAAAGTTACAAGCAGTTCTCAGGGCTCAGCTTTTATGACTCAGTAACAAACAGAGCACTTCTTCTCCTTCCTCTTTTGAATTATTTAAAGTGAGGGATACAGGGATTTAAGTTTTGGTTCCACAGTTGCCACAGTTTTGATAACTGTACAAGCTGCAGTGCTGTCTTTTACAATGTCTCACATACAGCATCAACAACTTTGAAAAATTTAATCTTTAAATCTTTTGTTTTATTATGTTTGTAACAGATGTACATTTATATCCTTATGTTTATTGTTACTGTGCGGTTTTAGCCCTGCACTCGCAGGGGGTGTGCACTACAACTACAGCAATATTGACATGTTGCATTGCCTTAAACTGCCAAGACACTTGCTGTTTTAACCTTGCAGCACTGAATGAGAATAGATTAAATGCCAAACTGCACTCTATGACATGGATTTAGTCATTCATATTCATTTTCCTGTACAACATACATGCTGTATATCATGGCTAACGCACAAACATTTACTCAGACACACTCCCTGAGGAGATACTGCTAGACATGCATGATGTGCTTGTTTAGTGTGGCGTCAGGGCAACCATTTAGACTAAATGGGCATGTGTTCAGTTTCCATGCTATTCAAATACAAACACACCCACAGACGATATGATGTCTATTCACAGAGACTAACACCAACATACAGATGTAAAATTTACCCCTAAAAAACAAAAACGTGCTCATTTGTGGATTTAGTTACTCTCCAAATTATCCTTCTAGCACAAAACACACTTATCTACATAGATTCACACACAGACACATGCACAGTCCCCATTGGGTGTTGGTATGTGTATCAGTAGTCAATATGCATGACTGGCTCATTCACAATGTAGCAGGCAATCAGCCTGTTCACCTTAGCGTGACACAGAGATACACACCCTCTATCGCACACATATTATCTGTCATACAAACACAACTATCTGTGTTTAGGAAACTAAGATGACACATGAACACAATTACACTGCACAATATATTGATGAATCCCAGATTTGTGCTTCAAACGTTCGTACGCACGATTTAAGCACGTATTTGTGTGTACACAGTGTTAGTGAATGAGGCCCAATATTCTGTTGAATGCAATCAGGCTAAGAAGTAACGTATGTTTAACAAAAAAAGTGCAAAGACACCAAATCAGATGTTTAAATGGAAAAAAAATATATTGCTGTATGGAAAAATATATGCATTTCATATTTCATGACAGCAACATGGTCCAGAGGAAGTCTGGATAGAGAATTTGCTGAAAAAGTTATATTACAAATACAAAACAAAACCAACAAACAAAAACATCCTGAAGGAAGTTGGCTGTCAGAAGTAAAGATGGGTATATGTTCACCACTTTGTCAAGGTGAGCAAATAGTTCAACAATAACAGAATAACAGTGTTCCTCAGTAAAATTGCAAAAAAAATTGGGAATTTCATCCTTTACCTTACAAGATGTGATGAAAAGATTCAGAGATTCAACAGAATCTTTGTGCAAATGGGACAGGGCCAAAAAAAATACTAGATGACCAATGTAAATGACTCTGTAGTGGAAATCACTGCACAAGCTCAAAATCACTTATAGAAACCACTGTCTGTGAACACTTTCCATTGTTGCATCCAAAAATGCAGGTTAAAACTGTACCATGCATGGGGTGCCTGTTAAGCTTATTTGATGGAGCTAGTGCTGCATGTTCAGAGACTAAAGTCCTTGTTGCACTGGTATTAGGATTGATTCCCAATTCCTATGTAGAACACACTGCCCCCCCCCCCCCCACACACACACACACACACACACACACACACACACACACATTTTCCTGTCTCTCTCTCTCTCTCTCTCTCTCTCTCTCTCTCTCTCTCTCTCTCTCTCTCTCTCTCTCTCTCTCTCCTTCTCTCTCTCTCTCTCTCTCTCTCTCTCTCTCTCGAGCTGTCTTTCAAAACAGTACCATGAAAAGAGAAAACCATCTACTATAACCAAGACTGAAAACTTCTGGATCCCATGACTCAAAATTTGACATGAAATCATGGAGGCTGTGTCCTCCTTCTAAAGAGGAGAGGGACTATCTGGCGTGTTATCAGTGCAGAGTTCAAACACCAGCATCTGTGATGGTGTGGGGATGCATAAGCGCCTATGATAGGTGGCTTATACATCTTGGAATGCACTATTAATGCTGAATAATATCTTCTTCTTTTGGAGTATCATATCCTACCATCCAGGCAATTACTTTTTTCTGGGAGGACCTTTCATATTTCAGCGAGACAATGCCAAACAACATCCTGCACCTATTACAATAGCATGGCTCTGTTGTAGAGGATATTGTATGATTTATCTTAAGCATAATTTGTTCGTAAATGCCAGTTGTACTCATTAACATGTAGTTCATATGCATGCATTGATCTTTAAGTAATGTGACAATGAAAATTAATTTAGTTCAGAGATAAATGGTATAGCCAAAGCCATATGTTGATACATAACCATAGCACTGTGCTAATTGTAGAGACTGCACTGACTTCAAATGTCTCCTTCTGCTCAATGAGATCCTCAGATACACACCTTGATGCTTTAAAGTCTGGTATGGTACATTTTACTGATGGATTATTTACATTTAGTGGTAGTCAAATGCACAAGATCTATTTACATATACACATCTTTGGTACAACATGCCTGCAAAACATGTATAAGAAGTATGACTCTGCAGCTTCACTCTGTTTAGTGAGCTGTCCAACAGTATCATGGCCTGTTAAGATTCATCACAGATATTGAAATGGATCACACATTGTCCACTTTCAAGGCTTGAAAACTTAAATCCCAGTAGGCGACGCATGTTTTAAACATAGACATGTTGTGAATAAGATATTAGAGGAGTGCTGCATCGCATCCCAGAGGAGCACTTCAATCTTATGAATAATTCAGACACACTAACTCACAGACACTCACAAATGCATGCTTCCCTCCAATAGACATGCACAGATTCACATGCTCAAACAGAGCATATGTGCACACACACATCTCAATACCCTGCAGTTCTGGCATTGATCTGTGAGTATTTAGAACTACTTAAAATGGACCCTTGCTTGAAGAGTGTTGGGTGATTGTTGGAGTGAACAATCGTTGGTGAAAGAAAGAAGTAAGGGATGAGCAGAGCAGGATATAAAGCAGTAAGACAACGACAGATTGCTTGTGTCCAATCCCTTTGCAGTCGTGCATGCAACATTCATGCGAGTTACCACACTGAATAAGAACCAAGGAGGTGACGAGTGGGAGTTAAAATGAAGAAACAAAGTCCTTAAAAAAAGAAAAATGGTAAAACAAGGTGCTTCAGGGAGCAGCTGAAAGAAAGTTTCCAGCACTTTGTTCTCTCTCCTGCCATTAAACATTCAAGAGAGACAGAATGAGACAAAACCACAAGTGAAGAGGAGATGGAAATACTCAGACACTGTTTGGGTATACACATGCAAGGACATATGCACAGGCAGACACACCTATAAGATCACACACACATAATCCTACAGTTTTTCATTATGCATGCTCCTCTTCTTTTTCATTGTTGCACTTTGTTTTTACAACTTTGTTTTATGATGTTACCATGAAACACAATGAAACAATTAGATTGTTCAACTTGAACCGAACAGTTCGAAGGGTTTCTCATCTACATTGATCATATCAATCATTGTAAATTATCGTTGTTAAATTGTACTATCAGTTAATCTTAATTTATCTCTCCTTGTCTCTTTCTGCATCTCATTTTTGTCTCTTACCCCCTCTCTATCTCTGTCTTTGGAGTTGTTTTTTTATCTATATTCATATTTCTCTATCCCTCTCCATATCTCCCCACTGCTCTCCCTAATCCTCTCAATCGCTGTCTTGATCCATCTCTATCCAATATTCATCCATCTTCCCCTCCCATTTCTTTCTTTTTCCATGTCTTTTTCCCTCTCCCTCTCTCTATTTCTCTCTCATTCTGTCCCTGGTGCCACTGTCTCGTCTCCTAATTGGTTTTCTTTGCTTCAAGCCAGTCAGTTCTTCATTAAATCATCTGTCATCATCTGGGTTTGGACTGTCATCCGTCTTTCCCTTAGCTAACATCTCTCTCTCTCTCTCTCTCTCCTCTCTCTCCTCTCTCTCTCTCTCTCTCTCTCTCCTCTCTCTCTCTCTCTCTCTCTCTCTCTCTCTCTTTAGCTCTCTATCTGGCTCTCTCGCCCACCTTCTGTCTCCCACGTCTTTATCAGTAGTCATCAGAATTTTACGACAGCTGGATAATAGATACCACATCTCATATTGTTACCTAATGCATGGTATAGATAGCTCATAGTTGCTTCTGTTTGCAGCGTTGAGTGATGAGGATGGATTGGGATGTTGCTAATGTCTAGCTTCATCATTCATTAGAGGCAGTTTAATCCATCTTTTAAGACCCTCCTTATTCGAACCTTTCATTTTCAACCTTACCTTGTTGACGTTATTGCAAAAATAATGTGGAACGTGTTAAAATAACTCGCTCACATACTGTAGCCCCTCTAAAGAACAGGCTTGTAAATCATTTTAAATATTCAAGTTACAAAGTGGACTTCACTGGAAAAATAATCTAGACAGGATTTCATGTGTCTGTTTATTGCACTCCCTATTCCCATAGGTCAGGTTCAATCATTTTTATTCATGAAGTGCTTTAAAAGCATGTTTATAATATGGCTTTAAAAAGTATCATAAGTACAGATAAAAGCAGAGGCAGGGTAATAACAGACATATCACTAACATCTCTTTGTTTTTTCAGGTGCTCTTATTCTGTTACCTTCTATTTTTCATCAATGAAACACTAATTGAATGTGAGTCTCAAAGTCATCAGAGACACTGCACTTTCCCCCTCCTCTATCTGCTCCTTGTCATTTCTTTCTATCTTTGTTTCTCTTTATCTCGTCTGATCAGTTGTTGTCCTTTCTCCTCCTCCTGTTGTTTTTTATCTGCCAAACATCAATTACTGTCTTTATTGTATGAAAGCTTCTTGAACATTTTGAACACAAATGCATATCACGGCTAAACAGTTTTTTTAAGTTTGCTGTTAGCTATCCATTTACTAGATAATGACGTGTCTGTAATACCAAGGTTAAGAGTAGAGATAATTTGTCAAATAATATATTAATTATAATCTCACTCATAACTGAATGATGAAAGATTACACAATCCCGATATTTTATAATTTCATATAATTATTGATACCTGTTCTGATACCACTACAAAAAACGAACTCATGGGCACTCAGATTTTGATAATTCTTGTATTGGATTACCAACCTGCACACAGTGCTAGCAAAGAAAAGATCACTATGACACACTTGCATATGAACCCTACCGCTAACCCTGATGATGGCTCCCTTTACTTAGTTTCTATGTCTCTGTACCACAGCTACTCTGTCTCTTTTACCTGCACAGCTTCGGGTTTAGAAACTGAAGATCTGTTGCTTCCCTAAAGCTTCTGTTTTTTTCAACTCAATGGTTAGTCGTATGTGAAATTAAACAGTTAAAAGATGTACAAACTCTTTGTCCTTACAACCTTTATCTTTGATCGTGCCAAGTTTTAAATGGGCAATCTCATAGGCAAAAGTCAGATGGTATAGCACGATAAAATATGTTGCAATAACTAGTGGTCGACAGATATCGGGTTTTTTTTACGGCCGATAATTAGTTGTTGTAGTAGTTGTTGTTTTGCATTTGATAAAATACATCGTTTAATAATAATGAACACATTATAAACAAACTTAAATTAACATTTTATTTAAAAAGATGGTGTTGGATCAGTGCAATATTGCTGCAAGGGACCTCCGGATTTCTGTCAATATGAAGCTTTGGAAAGCTCTAACCAAGGTAACGTCATGTGAAACCTAGAGTTGGCACCTTACCCACAATTACACAAAGCTTCTGAGCTCTGCTGATAGAATGCAGGATGGTTAAAATGAACACAGGAGGGGGTCGCTAACATTGCTCAACAGAAGCCACACTGACGAGGCTGCCTGCAGTAATTCAATGCTAATGCCTAAGTATTGATGGAAAGCATAAATAAGGTAATGGATTTACATTGAAGACGTTTGTGTATTTGATCCAACTGCAAACTTTAGCCTGCAGATGTTGATCCATATCTTTCTACATTGATCATGATGGGCTAAATGTCAATTAGATGCAGACTAGCATACTGACCTGACCTCATGGTTCCAGTTGTTTTGTGTTAGGGGTACATTGCATTGACTTCCAGAAGACTGTTATGACTACAGCTTGTCAAAAACTATTTGAAGTGACTATTTTAAGTTTTGTTTCATGAGCATTTTTTTTTAAAGACATCACTGAGACAAGTGGTATTTTGCTATTGAATCCTTTTTGACACTATCTATTACTGCAACGATACTTAGTGACAGTAATCTAATAATTCTCTTCTTAGAAGGACAGATCCTTTTTAAAAGTGTCATCTTTATTTCATTTCCCCCATTTTGTCTGTCCCCCTTGGCCATGCCCTCTTTTATACAACAATTCTCTTACATTCTGTTATTATTCACACTCAGTGAAACTTAAAGGTACACAGCAAATTTTCTATTCTTGAAAACAAGTTTCTCATATCATAGCTTTGTGTTTATCCTCAACACTAAACATACATTGTGATGGTATTCCTCCCTCAGAAAACATCAAAGCTATGTAGATCACTATGTATTTGGTTATAAAATCGAGTTTCCTTTTCTCGACTCTGTCATCCTTTTTTGCTCTCTACTGACTTGTGACGTCCATTGTACAATGTTCATCATCCATGGCAACCTTTTTTAATGGTCACTTCCACACTGATGGAAGCATAGCTGCAAAAACTTTGCCCAATAACTTATATGATTTACGAATACGATTTGAGCTTAAGAGTTGATGCATGTTCAGTTTGATTTACCACCATTATGTGTTAGACATGATTAATTCATCACGTCCTTGGTAAATCTCAGAATGAAGCTCAAATTTGCATGATCACCTATTCTGTTTGGCAGGGACATTTATCATATCACCTGTATGATAAGCCGGTATCATTGTATCCTTGGATATGCTTTAAAAGTAATGGAGGCTGAAAAGGGTACTATGGTTATTTTCTGTCGCTATACTCCTTCAATGATTCATACCTTTGAAACATTGAGTAGTTGACTCAGCCAACAAAGCCACATTTTAATGTATAAAACAAAGACTTGCTCACTTTGTAAGACACCAATCATGTTCAGTACAACATGATATGATTCTATACATGGTACTATGCAGTAAGGTACAATAAAGTACTATAACATACAATATAATTTGATTAGATATGATATGGTACAATAATTTATAGTATGAAAATTACGTACAATACAATACAACTACATTACAGTATAATACAGAATGATCTATACCATGTCATACCTCTCCCTGATCTTCCCTACCTACGCTATAATGTACCGCTATGGCATGCTATACATTACCACACCATACCATACCATTCCTCGCCAAACCATACCATATCATGCCATATCATGCCAAATCATGCCATGCCATACCATACCACATCATATCATACCCTGCCCTCACCTGTACCTGTGCCTTGACTTGATTATGGTACTGCACAGTACTAGACCATACCGCACGGCACCAAAGCATGTGACACTGCACTGCATCATACAGCACCATGCCATACCCTATGTACCATACCATACCATACCATACCATACCATACCATACCATGCCATACCATACCATACCATACCATACCATACCATACCATACCATACCATGCCATACCATACCATACCATACCATACCATACCATGCCATGCCACACCATGCCATACCCTTCCCTGACCTGTATACCTGTTCCTTGATATACCTGTACACCATACCGCACTGCATCTACACTTGAGTTTATAAGTTATTCATAAATAGTACTAGGTTATTAATACATATTTCCAAATAGTTGAGCTTATGATATACAGTTGTGCTCATAAGTTTACATACCCTGGCAGAATTTGTGATTTTTTTTGGCCATTTTTCAGAGCATATGAAAGATAAGAGAAAAACTTTTTTTTCACTCATGGTTAGTGGTTGGGTGAAGCAAAATTTTTATCAAACTGTGTTCACTCTTTTTATATCATAAAGAAAACAAAAACTACCCAAGAAACCATAAATTCTGCCAGGGTATGTAAACTTATGAGCACAACTGTATGCTTATATTGTTTCCAGTTATGTACCTATCAAAAACGAATGCAGTCTGATGTTTATTCTTTTAATGTATTTCACAGATACATACCCCTGGTTTAGTTTAGTGTACCAAATAAACTGCCAACTGACCATAGTCATGAAAAATGATTTGTGTGCTAGTGTAGGTTTACAGTGTTCATCACATGCTCCTATAGGCCCAACATAAAATAGACTGATTGGGAGCAAAGAAAAGCAGGAGCTGAGATGAAAGGAAAGTCTAGCTGGAGAGAAAAGAGACAAGTTAAATGTATTTTGTCAGGGCTGTGATGTGTTAAACTCTTCGAATGCAGCATCTGTTTAATATGTCAGGGATGACATTTAACTCTTACCAATACCCAGGGTCTCTCTCTCTCTTCTCCACCCACACACTTTGCACATGTATGCAAGTGTGAGAACATATAGAGTAGATAGGCAGACACAAACACAAATCCAGGGGCAGACAGGTTACCACACAAGCACAGTGTCAAACATGGACACATAGACAAACACATCACCCTCAGGGTCTGAAGGAGAAAGAAAGAGTGAATGAATGAGAGAAGTACTTATAAATAACAACTTCAGGAGTTTGTTTTTTTTAATCTTAGGAAACGTGGTCTAATGACCAGGTGAGAAAAGAGAGACAATGCACTAATTAATGGCAGGCAGGCAGGCAGACAGACAGACAGACAGACAGACAGACAGACAGACAGACAGACAGACAGACAGACAGACAGACAGACAGACAGACAGACAGACAGACAGACAGACAGACAGACAGACAGACAGACAGACAGACAGACAGACAGACAGACCGACCGACCGACCGACCGAGTTTTTCTGTTCTCTGTACCTTCTTTTTATGTTTACTCTTGGCTTGCTTTATTGTGTCTCTCTTTCCTTCTCCCTTTGGTTTGTCTTCTGGTTTAACATGAATGTTTTCTCCGGCAGCCTTCATCTTATTGCATGCTGTACTCAGATTCTTAGTGTTTTGTCAACAGTGCGTGTTAGCCACAGGATTTGTACTGCTCAAGTGTCCCTAAGCAGAAGACGTTGCTCTCAAGAACAATGAAACAAACTGCTGTGGTTTGAACTGTTAAATTATACAATTATGTCTTGTTGGGTCATTTTACAAAGTTGTATAACATAAATGTAGTATTTTCCTGCATTTTTCTATAGTAAGGTTATGTGAAATTAAGGACTAGTTGTGTTCTCACTGTAGATAATGCGCATTAGATTTAAACGCAACTAACGTCACATCTCTTTCCACAAAGCAGTTTGAAAAACGAACTCTGTGCGTAAGCAATGGACGGACATAATGCCCCAATCTGGACTAACTTCCGCAGGGGTCAAATGATATCACTAATGCAGTATAATGACAGTCCAATTTGTTCTCACTATATCTGTTACCAGCAATCTAAAGTTAAAGAGGGTCACACAGCTACTGTAAGAATAGTAATCATGATAGCAATCTATCTATCAATCAGTGCCCCCTCTCTTAATGCCTCCGTCTGTTGAACCACTGTTAGATCACTCTTTAGCCCTAATTGGTCTAAATGTTGCGCTGTTAGTTGACTGGCAGACAGCATCTGTTCTTTGATTTGTGGACAGATGGTGGGAGGAGCTGAAGGTCAGCAGGGTGACTAGTTGCGATTGGGTGTGTGTGTGCGCGCACCATAAACTCTATGACTGATCATCTAAAAAGCGACGCTGGCAAACAGAGGGCAACAACCAATATGTTTGTAACAAGGTTTAAATGACTGATCGCAAAATACGACAGCAGTGTATGAGGGACAGGAGAGAAATGGGAATTCAAAAACAGAAGACTGGATTTGAAGTTAGTGAAGTTACAAAGGCGACAACACAAACAAGTCATGCAAAGTTGAATGTTGGTGTTTGCTTTAAATCATCAGCAAAATGTGGCAGAAGAGCTTGAAAGACACTAAACAGTGAATAACTGAGTGCCAGAGGGATCAGTAGACTGCTGTTGCTAGATGAAGTTTGCAAACAGTGACAGCGTAAAGTTAAGCAAAACCGAAGCTTGCAAGTAAACACAGAAATTAGAATAATACTATTCAAAAGTTTCAAAAAGTGCCTCTGAAAACATGTCCATCATTGCTCCTTCAGAGCCGGTCTCTTTAATGGTGTTGCACAAAGACACATTCAAAGTGTGACAAGACTAAACCCTGCTCATGTCAAAAAGTGAACTCATCTATCACAATTTATTTTGCATCCAGATGAGTTCACTTAACAGACCAGTTGTCCACTGCATGGTCAAGGAACTGCCAAGGAACATGTTGCTGTTTTAAAAGACCAGATGGAGCAATCACAGATTTATTTTAACATGGTATTCAAGACACAATACTATGTTAACTTAAAGTAGTTTCCTGAACAGCTAGGTCGGGTTAGAGTACCTGTCTGCTCACATTGCAGTCTTTGTGTTATTAATCCTGTGAAATATCAGACACAGAATGAAGAGCCACATTTTTTATGTCCAGTTGTAATCACCACGTCTGCTTATGTTAGAGGGAGGTGACCTTTGAGGATAATTCAACTCTCAGTAAAAAAAACCTTGTGAACTAACTTCCCCAGCTGGACATCCCTGGAGTCTCCAGCTGGCGACTTATTCTCACCCAGCTGGTAGTTGTGATCACTGCTGGAAACTGTACTTCAGGTGAACTTGTGTTTTATTTGCACTTCAGTGAACTGGCTACTCTTGAAGAACAGTCCAATTTCCTTCTTCACACAAAGCAGGGCCGTGGCATCATTAAAGGCAAACAGAGGCAATGCTTCTTATATGGGAGAATTAATCGCAAATCGGCAGACTAATTAAAAGCAACACAGGCCATTATACAGTAAAAGAAAGAGCATCTGAAAAAGTATTTTATCTAACACGACATGTTGGAATCCAAACTGACCTGAATTCAGGACAGAGTTTGCCTCCAAGTACATCCAACAAAATGCATTATTAGGGGTTAAGTAATAAATGTCTATATGTGTTATATGAGATGGAGCCACTCATGACTGAGGCCAGTCGTGTGACTTTGCCACAGTGCCAGGAGTAGGGATGGTTACCTTTCACATTTGAACTGATACGGTACAGATACCTGGTACCTGGGAATCAGTACCGGTACTCAACGGTACCAATTTTCAGTACTTTTGTGTGTTTATGTGGTAATAAATGTTAATTTGTTTAATAATAAAATCTAATTTTTTTAAAATTTAACATATTTATTGAATTTAACATGAAAGAAACAGAAACAGCATTATATAGGTGATTACATATATTAGCCGACACATGCTTGTGGTGTCTAATTGCTCTTTCAGGAGTTTATCAATGAACACACGTGAATCCCTGCGAACGGGAAAAAGTCAGTTCTCCGTCTCTTTATAATAACAGGACACACAACTTACTTGTTGGGCATTCACGCACACAAGAACGGTTATAAACTGGGAAGGTAGTCGGAGAAAGAGAGTCCGTCTCAACTTAATCCACCTGCAGCTCTGCCTCACAGTGAGTGCGCGCGCCTGTCAGCTGTAGGCTCCGTTTGGCGAGCTCCCACACAGGTGCAGAGAGCAGAGACGTCAACTCGATCAGTCTCAAACTTTATTACAGGGCGAAAGTATAGAAAATCGCCGACTCTTCCACTCCCTCACAGTCACAAGGATGCGTTTAGGTACCGAAACATGGTACCGTTTGATTTTATGTGAATCGGTACTTGGTAGGAATTTGGTCGGTACCTATAAAAGTACAGAATTCGGTACCCATCCCTAGCCAGGAGGATGACAGATTGAGTGATACGGTGAAGAAATTTGCACAAAGGTACAAGTTAACCGACAACTGAGGCAACATTAAGATTATTTTTTGTAGCAAATGGTTATCACTGCACCAGAGACATTAAACAACTGTCAAAGAGCCAAGGAATGTGATGCCTCAGAGTGTAATGTCTGAATATCGTGTACCCAGAAAGATTGTCTTAAAAAGCTTTGGAAGTATGGATAGAGGGCATGCTCAATACCTGACCCATCATCCATCCAATAGACCGCAGACACTACTTTCCTCCAATATACAATGTTGTTTTGAAATCTCTATCAAACCATGTAAGGCCACCTCACAGCAAGGATCATGTGACCCCGACGACCCATATACGACCAATGACGTTCACAACTCTACTGACGACCCTATGTAACTACCATTAGCAAAACAATAACTTAAAAGAAAAACAACTGAACTGAAGAAACCTTTTGGAGGAGAGTTGAGACGTCTTCAAGAATTTCCACCAAGTCCAGTTGCCTTTTCTGATCAAGCTTTGAATAGACCCACAGGTCATTTTAAATTCTCAAGAATTAAAATACAAGTACCATAAGAAGTTAATTAACCCGTGAACAGATTTTAATCCATTCAAACAATAAAACCTTAAAGATGATCATTGAGTTTGTTTTAACATTATTGGTAATCAAAATAGTTTCTTTACAAAGGAAGACTTGGTCTTTAACTGAAGGTTAGCTTTCAAAAGATGGGGGTCATCTTATGTATGAGTCAAAGTTGTGTTACTGTTGTTTAATGACAGTTTATAAATTACCCTTCTTTTGATAAAGAGGTTTGAGTAACTGTCTCTTTAAGATAGAGTTGTGTGTTGCACACAGACAGCGGGTGGTGTCAGTGGAGGCTCGACTAGTTGTGGAGTTGCACCGTTTTTTTACAGTGTCGTGTCGTATTGTCTTTTAGTATGGAATCCAACATCATCTAAAAATACTTGGTTTTGTAACACTTGAATAACACTGGAATAAAGTTGTTTGTTTTTTTACACTCTACAGCAGCTTTGGATTGGATGATTGCACTGGATACGTCAGGGAGACAGGTGTAAACCATGACTACCAACTAGCTTGCAGTTTTGTCAGCTACACCTTATGATCAACTCAAACCAGCTCTAATCCTCAGCCTGTTTTGAAGTGGATTTTGAAGGCATTGGCTAGTGTGTGTATTGATTGCTGATAGGGCCATCACATTAAAAACCACTTCCATGTGTCAGTGCAAAGGGCGGTTAATTCAGTTTAATCAGATTGCCTGAGTGAAAATTGCATTTGTCTGTTTTGTCACTCTGCATTTTTCCCCCTTGCATTGCTTTTATGCACTTTGGTACTGGACTTCATCCAAAAGCAAAGAACTTTGCTCACAATTACACCAATTCAATCTCTAGTTTTAGTAATCTGATGGAGCGGCATGTAAGAGCTTGCTCTTCTACACCCAAATTGATAACTCCATGCTTCATGCATTCTGACATGACAGGATGTAAACAGTGACATACAGAGCACAGGTCAAAATGCATCCTTTGTGCATTCAGACAGCACAGCACACGTTGAAGCCGAGCAGAGGAACCTCAACAAGTAATCAGTAACTCCTCCAACTATGAGGGAATTTACTAAAAATAAACCGATGCTACACCATTTGTGTGCATATGTTGAAGAGGCTTTCTCCTGTCTGTTCACTCATTCATGACAGGTAAACTGAGGTATTAAATGTACGCAGGGAGTGATGAGAGAGTGAGAGAGAGAGAGAGACTCATCACTATATATATTCAGCTTTACAGCATATGGGGGGCAAGAGGTTGATGGATTGGTGGGTGGATGTAGATAAGGGTGCAGAAGGGATGGATGGATACAGCCTGAAGACAGAGCAGAGGAGAGGATGATGTAGATGGCCCATAATCCTTAGAGGCTGACAGCACACTGGGTCTTCTGTGATTGAAGTGTGTGTGTGTGTGTGTGTGTGTGTGTGTGTGTGTGTGTGTGTGTGTGTGTGTGTGTGTGTGTGTGTGTGTGTGTGTGTGTGTGTGTGTGTGTGTGGGACTGTGCCTGTGTGTACGAACCCTGATAGTGATAGTGATCTGCCTATCAAAGTGATGCAGGAAAGGAACGGAGTTATGGGACAGAAAGAAGGAAGAGGAGGAAGAAATGGCGAGCGGAAAAGAGGAGAGAGAACGAGATGAGGCCAGAAAAGCCATTAAACAGAAAATCAATCAACAGAAAGAGAGAGGGAGGGATGGATGAAGAGGAGAGGGGGACATGGGTGAAATGCAGAGAGACTAAGATCTTACAGGAAGACACAGTGAGACAGAGACGGATAAAGAGGGAATCCTCAGATGACTGTGATATTGATGACAGCACAGTGGGGAAGGGGGGATGAACGGATGGGAGAGAGGGAGGCTAAGAAGGAGTGATCAAAGCACCCCAGGCCATGAGAGAGACAGAGCAAGACAGGGTGAAAAGGAGGGGAGATAGATAAATGAGGAAGGAGAGGCAGGAAGGATGGGTGAGGAAGAGATTTGCTGTTTTACTTTGAAAATAATCCTAATTCAGAAAGAAAAGAGGAACACTGCAGCAAGCAGAGACCAGCAGGGAAGAAAAGAGACGTAACGCTACAACAACAGCCCAAAGGAGAGCAAGAGGAACCGGAAGGCAAAAAAAAAAAAAAAAAAGTGCAACACTAGCTCGCTGATGTGATAACAAACGAAGGCAACATGGCCAACACTGCTTCTCTCTTTCACTCTCTCATCCTCTCACACACTGAGGTGCACTCAAACTCACTGCTTCGCACACTTTCCCTCCTCCTGTGGGTCAGTCACTGGGGCACGAGCATGAGTTCAGCCTCCCCAGGTTGCCTGCTGGAGTAAAAGCAGCGAAGAGAGCACAGCAGAGCAGTGCAGCCAGACAGCAAAAAAAACAAACTAACCTACCTTAAGATTTACTCTTGTTTGCACGCATGAAGGAATATGAGCAAACACAGGTGCACTGTGTTGACTCACTGTGGGATTTACAATACTAGCAAACATCTGACTTTGAAAACACACCGTATATTAGGAGCAGGTATGAGCGTCATTAATGCTTCCGATCGACGCAAAGAAACATGAGACAAAGCTTGAAACCAAAATGTACTTCTACCTTTTATGATTATTTAATTAAGCCAATGAAAATAGCTTGAGGATGAACCTTGCAGACCAGGGTTTTCAGCAAGTGTATCTTATTATGATTTAAACTCTGTATAATAATTTGTCTTCTATTCATGCAGTGTATGTGGTTGCAGTGACATAAGTGCTCCTTAGTTCTCAGCTACAAATTAATTTAAATGCTTATTGGATTTAAAGACTCAAAATATAAGCTGATTATATTTGTATTGGTTCATGTCTATTCTTTGACTTCAAGTGGAATAGTCCAAAATGAGAACATCATTTCATTAATCAACTGCACTGAAAGACTTGCACCGGGGTGCAAGCTACTCTTACCGGGGGAAGCATTCTTCTCATGTGCAGTGGCTGTAACAGGTGGTCCTATCTGTGGCACTTTGCTGCATGTTATCCTCTCACTCTCTTCCCAGTTTCCTGCTCTATCCACTGGCCTATCCTCTACATAGAGACATCAAAAGCCCCAACACAACAATCTAAAACAAACGTACACCACTTCATTGTTATCACTTCAAAATAAAACAATTTGAAGCAAACCGTAGTTCACTGTTAACTAATTACAATGTTTTGATATTACCTTATTTCGTTGGTCGCACACTGTAGCTATGAGGAAAGGAAAGGCAAGAAGTGTTAGGACCAGAAGATGATGCGAGTTAGACACAGTAATATTTAACATTGTCACGCAGATGTCCCATCATGATTGATGGAGCAGGAAGGAGGTGAGCAGCATCCAGAATTAGCAGGTGCAACATGCAGAGCTGACTGGCTCCATGTCTGAGTCGCGGGCATTTAACAGAAGGTAATCAGTGTTGGCCATAGGTATGTGGACTCCTCACCCTCCCCATCCGAACATCCAACAAATGTCACTTTTATTACAGCAGCTGCTCCTGAAGCAGCCTCGGCACATGCCTGCCGTTACCAAACGACACACAACAGAATTACAGACGAGCCTAATTGCATCATGTGTCATCTGAAATTATCACATGGGAATCTCACATTGCTCGCAAAATTGCTCCACATTTACATCCTGGCACAGGTTGTCTTATTGAAAGGTTTGATAAAAATTGTCTTTTTATGTTCTATAAAGAGCAGTAACAGATTTTGAGTGACAACAAGCCAGCACATTAAGCCTGCAGGGCCTTAATGCTACAACATCATAATGTCAAATTCAACAAAGGTCCGGTGCACATTAGAGCTGCTCACTTGTTTGGTAATCTCTTTACTTTACAAGTTAATTTCCTGCTCTTTAAAAGGAGCCACACATCAGTGCACCTTGAGGCCTTTCCCCATGTCAGTCAAGTGTCAGCATCACATCAATAGTCTGGCGTGTGGAGGTGTGAGTAAGCGCGCGAGAGCCTGTGTGTGTACATATCTGTGTGTATGTGTGCAGAGCGGGTGTCCACCCGTGCTCATAGACGTCCTGTTGTCATGATAAACCTGTGACAGCTGTCATCCTGGAAGCCGCTCTCTCCCTCTCTCTCCCCCACAATGGACACACACACACACACACACACACACACACACACACACACACACATATACATACAGTGACACACATACATACACACAGACTTCTGCATCATTGCTCACCTGCGTATGTGACAGGATCTCAAAAGGTCTTCGTGGCAGTGTGGGGTCATCTACACAAATCTCGTCAACTGTCTCGATGCAGAATAGATGTCTGTATGGATAAAGGAGCGGTCTGTCTGTCTTTCAGTGCCTGCCTGTCTCTCTCAGTCTGTCTGCCTGTGTGTCTGACTGATAATGATGAAAGTAATGCATTTCTGTAATCTAATATTCAATACATCAGCACCTGAAGTTTGGTACAATGCACTTCTTACCACCAGCTTGTGTCAATATGTTTTGACACAAGCACTATTACTAATAAGAAACACATCATGAGTAAAGTGCATTGATCCTGACTTCACACTCTGGTCTATTGAAAAGGCTCAGTCTATCTTATGATTCCTTTCAAACCACTTCTTTTGTTTCATCTTGTCTCCCCTCTGATAGAGTACCAACTCTTTCAATCCCCTTTCTATATTTTTGTTTCTGTTTGTATCTGTTTGTTCCTATCTATTTATGTTCCCCTGTTATCCTCTGTGTATTTCCTGTCTCTACTCAGTAAACTCTGTTCCGTCCAGTTTTTAATATCCTTTCTTACCAATGTTTCTATTCATTTCTATTGGTTATCATGTGTTGCCCAGTGTCAGTCTTGGACCACAGTTTTTCTCTTTCCCCCTCCTGTGGGTGGAGTCTGGCTTGGTCCCCCCTCCCTTGGTATCTCTGTCATCTGTACATGCATCCCCCCAAAAGGCAGCAGCGCCTGGATGAGCCCAAAGGATGTGCATGTGTACCTGACAGCGCCTGTCTACGCTCTTACAAAGGATGTGCTTTTTTTTCAGCTTATCAGTGAGTGCAGTTTAAGGACAACACACACATCTGGTGCTTCTCTGTCTTCTCTAAATGCTGATGATATCAACATGTGACATGTTGAAGAGTGAAATAAATCACGTGTTGTTCTAAATTGCACTCACTGGGGGGTTGGAAAACGCATGTCTGCTGTAAGAGTGTGTTACATACAGTATTGCCTCTTTTATGTATTACTATAAATTATACAGGTATAATTTATACCATGGTTACAGTTGAACGTTCACACTCTCTGACAAAAAGATTCAACATTGTGTCTTGTATCACTGGAACACTGGATAATTGTCCGGGCTCAGTTTTCTTTAAAGAAATACATTCCATAGTGTTAACACAAGCATTCAGATGCATTTATCAAATTTGGCCAAAAATAAATCCAAGATATAACCTGATTTTATGAGAAAGCACATTGAGCACAGATCTACTTAATAACTAGCTACTCAACCAATGTCCCAGTGATACCACAAGGTCCAATGATGTCTTTTTTTCTCACTGAGTGTATCTGTATAAATTATATGTGTATAATTTATGCCGTGTGCACAGCGCAATCCATGTGTCTTTATCTGTTATACAGTAATCAGTACTACTATCAATTACTACCAATTAGATGTGATTGACAATTTAACAAAATTAGGCAAATCTATCATCACATCTGGTCCACATGTTTAGAAACTAATTGAGAATGAATTGATTGCCTGAAAAACTAAAAGCAGCCAATTGGGAAACAGTCTAGCCAAGAGTTCCTTGGTGGTGATTGGAGGAGACGAGAGCGGTGCTCTGTGATTTGAGGAAAGCAACAAATTAACTTCTTATTGGAGGAGAGGACAGCAGATCTGAGTGTGACAGGAACTGCAGCTTAACCCTTAAATCCCTCTCCAGATTTTAACTGGTTACAAGAGGATAGGAGAGAGTCCACATAAGGACTGTTTTTATATCACCATTTATACGCTATTAGCTATTTTTCAAATCTGCTTCATACCTGAAGTGTAAGAGTTCCATATTGACATGATACAGTTTGATATTATTCCTTGTGTCATGAGAAAGTCATTCATTTCTAACATTCAAACCACAAAATAACATCAGGACTTGAGAAGAAAGAGAATTTGTGTTATACACTTAATTAAGGTAACTGAGAATAAAAGGGAGAGAGGTGGGGAGTTGGGCTGGCTTACGTCTGATCTACCTGTGGTTGAGAAAGTAATGCCAGTTCCTCTGAGTTCTAAAGTACTAATTGGCAAAATAAACTGAGTGACATTTGTTAGATTACTGCCCCTTTCTCTATTAGCCATCAAAGAAATCTAATTGATCCAAAAAGCAGGAGATCAAAGTTAAAGTTAAAGAAAGTCCGCCCCTCGGTCCCTCCTCCTCTCCCTAACCCAGGTTTTCTATTTGTCACTCTGATTTGATTGACAGCTGAGGACACATGTGGGGGCACTGTGAGGGGCGGCAGTGGGGTGGTGACCAGTCCCGGTTACCCCGGCAACTATGGTAACCAGGCCGACTGTACTTGGATCCTATTGGCCGAACCTGGAGACACCATCTCTGTCATCTTTACAGACTTCCAGACCGAGGAGAAGTACGACTTTCTAGAAGTGGAGGGATCTGAACCACCAACCATTTGGTGAGTCACTTCATGCATTTGTTTATTTGTCCATACATTTGTGCATGTTTGTGGAGTGCTGAGACACATGGTAAAGTGGAGATGAGAGAGTCAAGGTGTAGTCTTAAATTTCAAAAGTGTAAAGGATATATTATCGTGAGCAAAAGAAGTACAATTAGCCAGGTGGTAAAAATGAAAAACATTATTTTACAACAGAAATCAGAGATTACATATCAAGGTTTGTGTGATTATTCATTATCCATAGCACAAATCCAAGAGCAGGTTCAGGTTATTAGATGTAAGAATGTGCAGAAAAATAAAACTTAAAACAGTGGGAACACTGTGGTAAGCAGAATAATTGAAGTACAACCGAGCCCCAGTGAACTGTGGTGGTTGAGACCAGGTCCTAATCCATACCTTGTGAAAAAAAAGAGAGGAAAGGATTCAGTTGACATCTTTGACCTGGCATTTCTGTGAAGACGGTGCAGTCACATAACTGCTGAGTTTATGGAACAATTTAACCACACTTGGAGCACAGTAATAAAAAGTTAGAAGAGGTGATAAAACCAAGTTAGGGCTCAAGTAAGAACAGGTAATAAAATGAAAGCGTTATTACAGATATAAAGCACACTTTTTATCTCTTGTCCTTGAAGCAATCTTGCCATTGAAAATAAATAAATAAATAAATAGAATCAAAGTATGATAGGTGTCTGTGTGTGTGTGACCATGTGATCATGTGCAATTGCTTTGCATGGGCTTGTTTTTTTATACAGCTAAACTAAGTGGTGTGTGTTTGTTGAAATCCTCTCAGCTCCTCTGTGCTTTTATTTTCTCATGTGCTTTCAGTGGGTTCACTCATCACAATATTTTACTGCTCTGGCTGTTCATTGATTGTTAGTAAATTGGAGTATTGATCAAACATTGCTGTTGCTGTAACCAATTTGTATCTAATCATGGTTAGGGATATTAGTGTGTGTGCGTGTGTGATTGGTGTGGAAGTGATAATGTCCGGGCGGCTGCATACTGAAAAGTGTTTCAACGTACACGTGCACACCACATTGAATCCTGTCTTTGTGTGTGTGTGCATTGACTCCTTGTTATGCAGAATAAGCCCCAAACACTGGTTAAAACAAAAAACATGAAAGAAAACACAGTAACCATTAACTTCTCATTTATATCTCTTGCTAGTAAATGAGAATACTAGTCTGGTCACATTTTATCACAGCACATTTTATTAGCATTACACTTACTAAAAGCTCTCAATGCTGTACAAAAGGTTGCATCCAACTTCGATTTTGAACTGGAGGCAAATGCAAATCCTTATTGCTGTGTTAAAAACCCTTTTTTGGAGTATTTATGACCAATATTTCCCACTCAGAGTTCCATTGTTAGCCCTTACGGGATAATGTCCTGGTGACTGGCAGTGTGTGATTGAGTCTGACTGCTGTCTTGGCTCGTGTTAAATATTGCTCTGTAGTTATTTACTCGCTGAGTGAGCTCTGGAGTCTCATACAGCACATTGAGGTCAGTGGGTTGATGTTTCTCGTACCATGGTCAGGTCTTTTCCCACAGCCATGGTGATAATATGGTTGTATGTGTACTGAGGAGGGAGCAGTGACATTCAGGGGTACTGCCTGAAAGTGGCCCTTCAATAGAGTCAGGCTTTTTCAGTCATTGTTTTCTAACAGCTGAAACAACCATGTAACATTAAATTGCGGAAATGAAAAATATAACTCTTTATGAAACAGCTTGGGTTATATACATATTTGGTATTATATACACAATGGATTATCATCCATTTACCACAGCTAATGGATTATCGCCCATTTAACTACATGCCAACATCTAATTTCTCACTGTGAGGCCCACACAATTCTGGAAGTCCATTTTAGAATGCTAAAGACACCTGGGAAGAGAAAACAGAGCAGTACTGTGAGCGAGAGCGTCTTGTTCTTCAGAGATGTCAGAAGAAGTCCTGAAACAACTTGTTTAAGCTGATGCAATGCTCAGAGGGACATTGCAGAAAGCACAACTTTTCAAGCCTAGCAGTGGATGTGTAACATTGCTAAAGCCTGCCCATGGTTCAACTCCTGTCAAACATGAAGATGAAACAATATAATTTCAGCAAAACTGAACCCCTGAGGAGTGGATAAATTCACCCTAGTTTGAAACATCCAGTTTCTTTTGAGGCATCCTGATGACGGGGTCTGCATTTGGTATACACAGCCTGATCCCTGAGACTCTTTCATCTCGTTAATAGCACAGGTTGCTGCTGCAATCCTCTCGGGGATGTTTTCTTGAAACATGAACTTTGCTGCACTACACCTGAGTGTACCTCAGTGTTGTTACTATCCTGTCATGGCGGATGTTTGCCTACTCTCAGCTGGATACCTCTGAAATCGAAAGTATGCTGTGCTTCAGATTACTCCAGGGAAATGAATGATGTTTGTTCATGTAAGTGTCCTTCAGAGTACTCACATCTCAATACAGTGACTGCACTGCTGGAATGGAGCTGAATGGGGAAAATGGAGAATAAATTAGCTGTAGAATTTGCCAGTGGTGCACATGAACGTGTGCTGAAAAATCAGTTGGGACTTATTGACTTATTGAGTTAGACCAGGATCTCAGGGGAAATTCATTGATTCTTTGGTTTGAAGAATTCAGACTGTTGTAGGAGCAGAATGGATGTAACTCGCTGCTGGCTGAGTGTTAGTGAATGGTATAATCCATGTTTTTACATAGACACAGCATGCCACTTGACTCTACTGGGAACCTGAGCTTTAACAATAATCAATGGCATTTTTCATATTTTTATTTCTTACAAAGTAAATACATTTGTGCTCAATTTCTTTTTCTTTTTTTTTTTCTTTTTACATTTAATGGGAATAAAGAGAATTAAGATAGAAGAAAATAAGTAATACAAATTATAATGGAATCAAAATTCAAAGTTTAATAATAAATAAGTCAGAAATATGATAATAATAGCAATAATAAGAATATTAAATACGGGGGATAAGACCAAATATGTGCGGCCTAAATTCACAGTGAATATTAAAGAGAAAACAAACAACAAAAACTGTGATATTTTTGACATGTAAGATTTTCTCAATTGCTTTAGTCAGAACAAAATAGAATTTGATCTCTTGAAATTCACACATCTTCCTCATATAAAGCAAGTGAACTTAAACAGATGGAGTGTGAATTATTGTCCAGATATACTCATAGTGATGTTATTGTGTGAGGAGGGGATGATATTGTCCTTTTGAGCTGCAAAAAGGTGCAAAACTTGGCAAAAATAGTCTCAAGGCAAACAGATTTCAATAGAAGCCATTCACAGTATAGAGCACATTATGACATCTTCATTTGGATGAAAAACACTTACTTACTTGTCATCAAACATTTCTATCAGGGAAAGTTAGTCAGTCAATCAATCAATCAATCAATCAATCAATCTATCTATCTATCTATATTTATATAGCGCCAAATCACAACAAACGTTATCTAAAGACACTTTTACAAACATAGCAGTTCTAGACCGTGCTCTATGTTAAATTATTAAGAAAGACCCACACCAAGACAGAATAAGACTCAGTCCAATCGCATCTTAATCCCCTATGAGCATTGCACCTCGCAATATTAAGCTAGTTACAGCAGCAAGGAATAACTTCCTTTTAACAGGCAGAAACCTCGAGCAGAACCAGACTCATGTTAGACAGCCATCTGCCTCGACCGAGTTGGGGTTGGAAAGAGCGACAGATGAGAACGAGAGAGAGAGAGAGAGAGAGAGAGAGAGAGAGAGAGAGAGAGAGAGAGAGAGAGAGAGCGCAATGATATTGATAGTTAACCCTGTGCACATTTCCAAACATGCTTTAACATTTAAGCTTTCATAATTTCTTGTCTATAAGAGTAGCTCTGTTGTGCAGCTTTCTCATGACGAGTATCTAATGCCGTTCTGTGTATTATATAGAAGCATCAGTTGATATTTGTCCTCTGTGTCCCCATTCAAATTCCTGAAGCCTGATATTGACGGCAACTCTATGTCAACAACTCTGTTTCCACCCCTCTCCTCTGTAAACAACCTATATTTATTCACCTTATCAGATTGATGATGATTATGGAAGGGTGAGACACATTGAAATGACTTTAAAACAGATGAGCAGCTAGCATACTAAACCATTTACATGAAAACTTGACAATTTCTATCAGCAATTTCAGCAAAGATAACTGTTTACGTGGTTAAACTAACTTGGATTTCTTTGATACCAAAGACGTTGATTATATCAGAGAGGAATTTAAAGCACGTTGTCACCTGAAATTTGGAGGAATGGATTAGAGAGTTGATCATTATGACAGACGTACACTAATGCGATTGCCATGAGCACTGTGTCTTCAGCAGATGGTGAACCAGGCCCAGCTGTTTCCTTTTGAACAAGCAGGATCTCTTTTTTTCCTCAAATGTGAGCACTCAAGGCTTATTGGAGATATTACAAGCACATTGAAAATCCTGGGCAGGTGCTTTATACAAAAAAGAGACAATAAAACCATCTGTTGTTCTCTTTGGGATTGTCACCAGTGATACCCTTGACATGATTTTCTTAGATTTTGATGCTATCTGAGGTAGTTATGTTAACTTTCTGTTTTTGTGCACCAAGTCTACCTTGGGTCTCGTCTACTGTCCAACTTAAGAACAACCCTCATCTTTATATATAAAATCTACAAGTTAAATGTGTACATTTTATAAACATTGTGTCCTTGATTTCCAGTGTGTCATGATATACATGGTTACCGTGGTAAGCGGCTCTAGCTAAACTCCAAAGGAGAATAAATAAATATTCAAGAGATAACCTGCCAACTTAGGGATGCATTGGAGGGTGACTTTGCTAATGAGAGTGTCCCTGAGAAGTCCCAAGACTCATAACATCGTTTGAAAACAGCACCATGGTCCATGTGAAACTGCAAATGAGATCTTTATTTATTGTGCTGGCAATAAACACCTGGACAGCCTGACATCAAATGGGGCTGGCTTTCATGATAAGCTCTATGAGTCGAATATTTAAGGTTGTATTTGTCAGTTAACCTTCTTGTTAAAATGTGGTAGATTCACAAATCACACTGGTCATATGTTAGTATAAGAAACATGTTATTTTACACCATGCAGTCAAAGTCCTTTATGATGATTCAATGAACAGAAGCATCATAGGTTTTTTTTTTACTGCTTAATTTGCTGCACTAGTGCACTACAGAATTTAAACTACTGACCCTTTCGTTGCAGAACAGCCTCTTTTGAAATGAGGCCATGCTTCCTCATTCCTTTGCAATTGCCTCACGACACTAAGTGCTAATATCCTAATTTCCATTGGCAATTTGTGAAAAGGAGCTAATAGCTAAAATGCTTATTTTCAACGTCAATTAGCAGAGAAAGCTAATGGCTGATTTGCTAATATGTGAGTGTGTGGAAGAATTTGTTATGTATTTATCAGTTGCTGCAGGCTGACAAAAACTGCTTCGCACACACACACACACACACACACACACACACACACACACACACACACACACACACACAAAAACACACAAATGCTTCTTACATTCATGTTCACACCCACACACACACCTCACATACACTCACAAGTACCCACACTTAGAGAGACACTGCTTCTCACATAGACAGTTGTGTCTAATCAGTATGCAGAGAGGTGTGCTGGTGCCTATGAGAGTAGTATATCGCTGTGAGCTAAGTGCCTGTAATCCTAGCCTAACACTACATACACTAATACACATTTACACACAAAAACACACCCAGGTTTTATATTTTGTTGTTTCAGAATCAGTTGCCCTTGAAACTAAGTAGACCATCTAAAAGAGAAGGATTTCTCCACTGCTTTAACTCTTACTTTTTGCCACTCTCTCCCATGCCTGTTTTACTTTTGTTCTTTCTACCTATCTATCATCCATCCATCCATCCATAGTCAATTTCAGAACTCCATCCATTCATCCATCCCTCATCCAATATCAGTACTCCATCCATCATATATCCCTCCATCCATCCATCCATCCATCCATCCGACCATCCAATTTTAGAAGTTTATCTATCCATCCATCTGTATATCCTTCCTTCTATCCATCTGTCCATCCATCTTTCCAGCCATCGAATGTCATACCATTATCCATCCATCTCAGATCAATCCATCCCACCAATGTCAGTACTCCATCCATCCCAGATCAATCCATCCATCCCATGTCATAACTCCATCCATTCATCCATCCATCCATCCATCCATCCATCCATCCATCCATCCATCCATCCATCCATCCATCCATCCATCCATCCATCCATCCATCCATCCATCCATCCATCCCTCCCAGATCAATCCATCCATCTAATGTCAGAACTCCATGCATCTATCTATCCTTCCTTCCTTCCTTCCTTCCTTCCTTCCATCCATCCACCCATCCATCCATCCATCCAACTAGTTACAGAACTCTGTCCATCCATCCACCCATCCATCCATCCATCCATCCATCCATCCATCCATCCATCCATCCATCCATATATTCTTCCATCAGTCCGTCAGCAGCCATCCAATGTCATTACTACATCCATCCAGGACTCATCCATCCATCCATCCAATGTCAGTCCTCCATCCATCCATCCATCCATCCATTCATCCATTAATTCACCCAATATCATCCACCCATCCATCTTGCTTTGTATCTTTTTCTCTCTCTTCCTCCTTTTCTTTCTCTCATCTCTCTGTCACCCCCCCTTGAGTCCCTCCATGAGTCCAGAACATACTGCTCTGAGGTGTACACACTTGACAGCCAATCACCAAATCCCCAGCAATGGTGAACTGGGCTTTTCAAAGTCTGACATTTACCAATCATCTACATGTCACAGATTTGTTTTTTTTAGAAGCACTATAAATTAATTTTGTAAGATTTGAGCTGAGACTGAAGCCGTGCCATTGAGTTCCTGCTGTAACATCACTATAGGCACCTAGTTTGGCAGGCACCAGACTGCCCAAATGCTTTGCTGCTACACAGATACTCATGTACAGTCATTGTAAGAATATTTACCTAAATCATTCTAGCATCGAAGCCAACTCCATTTCACTGAATAAACTGAAGACAGTTAAAGAAGCTATAATTGTCCGGGGTTGATTCAGAGAAGTAAACTCCAGGTGCAAACTATACCATCTGTTCAGTGTTGGTTTGGCAGAAATAATTCTTTCCTCTCTCACACAACACTCAGAAGCCCTTAAAAATACATTAAAGACAATAATAAACACCAGGGCAGCTTCATCACATCTGGTGCTGGACAGCTAAACATCATGCACTCAAGAGAGGTTGCCCTGCAATAGAGAAATGTGATAAGTTACCTTTAGTCATTGGAAAGTTGTCAGTAGAGCATCATCTCCTGGACACCCACAAGACTATTTAGGTGTTTGGTGAAAAACTCAAACCCAAACTGGAATTTTTTAGATATCACATATTGTTCAAGAAATTATGTCTAATTTACAACATAGACACACGCAAACATTATAATTATGAAAGCAACCTTCAAAAAAGAATGAGAATATGGTTAAACTAACACTTATGTGTAGCTACAAGCATAAATGAAATATACAAAACTTACCTCAAAATTTATTGATTTTATTCACTATTAAAAATTGATGTTTTTTAATTGGCTTGTCCTCTTACTATTCTTTCTCTTTTTGTTCTTGTTTGAAACAAATATCACAGCACATAACATGTTTGCTCATCACAGTACCTCTACTCTGAGCACTTATAGTGCCAAAGATGCAAAGAAGCTGATTAAATGACAAAAAGTTAAAGTGGGGATGGGAGTTTGTGTGTGCTTGTGTTGGTGTGTGCAGAATGTTATGCTTACCGAGTGCTAATCAATGCTCCTGGCAGACAGGATGCTGGGATAGCAACAACATCCTAAATAGGAAATGGAGCAGTGACCTTGAGCACAAGCCCACACACCCCTTTTTCTTCTCATACGCGCACATACCCAACAAACAAACAAACATATCTAATTATATTAAAAAATAATTGGACATAGTTAAACACAGGCTTTTAAAACACATACAGGGGGCAAGCCCAGAATCAAAGTCCAAATCCAGATCTGGTTAAGCGATTAACTCACATCTTAACATATGACCCTGAAACACCTCAGCAGGAATTACAAGTACGGATATCTGACCTATATAGCATTGAAGATTCCTGTTTTGATGGATAGATTCATATTTTGTTTGTCTCATGCAGGTATGCATGAAGATTTGTGTACAGACCTTAGCAGGTGACACCACACACATTCCTGCCGATGGTTTCACACTAGTCAAATGATTGACAGGTTCAGTAACGCAGCGAGAAAACCCGCCATGTGCAATCAAAATGCTGGGACAGCGAGCTATCAAACATAGACGTAAATAATGCAGGTCTCACATTTTCAAAGAAGTCGGCTTTGCCAATGTTTTATGAGGAAGGAATTGTATGCAAGGGATTATTCAAGGCCTCAAGGATACACACAAAGGTTTTTTGATGACAGAAAATTAATGTGAGAAGAAAATGCAACTCTGTACTTGGAAGCTAGTGAAACTACCATTTTAAATAAGTAATAGAAAGAAAGAGGCACGTTAAAAAGTTTTAGTACTGCTTATTGTGCATTAAACCACACTAAAGTAATGTTCACACTAGTAAAGATTTGACACCAGTAGAACACCTTGGACCAGTGTTGCAGAAATATCCTCATGTTACAACACATCCTAAAATAACCTAAAAAATCTTGTTTTGCTGACTTCCAGTTGTTTTACTTCTCAGAGAGCACACTGTGACATCACTATTGCAAGTTATTGCACCTGTAACAAAACTGAGGGGGTGAAACAGTCGTCAAACTTCCAACCAGAGGAAATGGAAACATTTTGCTCTCTTACTGCTTGTGAAAGCTTAAGCCACATTCTTGTTCTGTGTTTAGGTGACAAAGTCACATGGCATGGTAAAACCTGAAGAATTGACAAGTGCTTCAAAGGTGTGATGATGTTTCTTCACTGTTATTGGGTAAACATAACAGAATTGTAAATTTAGCTGCAGTTGAGTCAGAAACACCTCCAGTACAAAGTTATTTCGTTTTTTGACCGGACACATTTACAGGCCAAGTGACTCCGGTAGAGAGCTTGTGCAGTTTCATGGTACAAACCATTTTCCTGTGGACAGGTTATATCAGTGACCTTCATACTGTTTCCTTTGGGGTCATCAATTTTTAAATCATATTTCTGCTCACCCAAACCATAATTTAGGTCTACAAGTCCATTGTTTAGCCATGTCTTAGCAAATTTGCCTGAATATCAGACCACACCGTCGTTAGCATTTCAAACAAACATAATCTTTGTTGGGGCCAGGTAAGGACGGGCGGAGGGGATAAGAGGACCGCACCTGAGGTGTCATGTTATTTCAGTCCGGCAGTGTCAGGTCACACAAAGGAAGACAGGAGACAAAAGAAGAGTAGGTAGAAGGAAAGGGCGGAAAGGGCAATTGGGGTGGCAAGTAGAACCGAGGGAGACCGAATGGAGATTATAGGTAAGAAGGCAAGGCAGGGAGGAGACAAAAGCAGGGGTGAAGAATAGCGGACAGTTAAGGGGTGTCAGATGAGAGCTGACAGGAGAAGAGAGGTGGAAAGAGGAAGAGGGGTAACATGGGGAGAAAACCGTGAAAGAGACTCATGGGGACAAAGTTTGTTGAAGGAGACACACTTAGAGGATTTGGAAAAGGCAGAGGAGGACATACTGGGACAGACAAGCACAAAGACACTTGGGGACTTAATACACACCCAGCACAAAGCAGCTTGGCGTGCAGCGAAAGTGTCACTGATATTTTTTACCCGACGCACTTGTCATTTTAACGCCCAGTGATGAAGTTGTGTAAATTACGAGTGAGGGTTAGTCTTGAAATTGTGTGAGGTCAGGCCCAAAGGTAGTGTGATGCAATCATTGCGAGTATTTTTTTCCCTCATCTTTTGTATGGGGCTGATCTAAAGATACCAGAAGATAAGGACACTCACCACATTCTCCTTACACACCTGCCTCACCTTAACTCTGCATTTATTTTTTCATGACACTGCTTTATTCACAGTTTTCACTTATTTGATTCACCAGGTCAGTTTGTTTCGGAGCTAAGGAGCCTTACCCAGATAATTTGGCTCCTGAAATAACATCCTGATAATGAACGTCAAGTGATCATTTAAGTCTCAGTTTAAAACATTTACTGACTGCCATGCTGTTTCTTTCACTGCTTTGTGCACAGTCACAAAAACTACATTCCTTTTATTTTGAATGCGTCTTCCTCAGAGTTGTGTCTTTATGGGGCAGCCTTAGAGAAAACTACACTTAGTTTAAAGCAATGTAACAACAAGTTAATCCTCTGTTTCTTTAATTTAAGTTGTATAAAGTGTTCACTGTAGGATTAAGACGTGTGAAGAGCTGTGAAATTAGAAGCATTATAGGGTGATTATTCAGAGATGTAAACACCATACGGTCACTAAGCCAGTCCATCTGAGTTCTCCCAAGCTGTTCAACTCACCCAGTATATGAGAGCCTGTGTTGTTTCATGGTTGGTATTAATACTTTAAATCCAGACAAACTGCAGAACTGTTGCTTGGAACACTGTGACCAAGGAGACAGGTAGATTATTTGCATTTCATGAGGGCAGTTACTGCTATCGCTTTAGAGGGAGAACACAAGTGACAATACATTTAATTAAAAAAAAACTCTATGCAAGATTGCATTAAGATGGGTGTATTAAGATAAATCATCTTCTGCTGTGCATGTAAACAGCTTAATCAAATTACTGTTAGATTCAAAGTAAGGTTTACAATTAGATTAGTGTATGATAATGAGATTATAGTGTTTGCACAAACAAAGTCACTTTATAAACATTCCCTTAGAGTAAAAATAACAAAATAGGTCACTTTCAACTCAAGGGCTTTGAGGCATCTTCAACTTTTGCACTTAATTACTCTGAGCACCATGACAGAGTCTTGACAATGTCTCGATTATCTCTTACACATTTGATCTTTGTATTTTTCAACTTTCATCCAAACAGATGCCTCTGGCTTACAGAGAACCCAAACATATTTCTCTGGGTAGAAAAATAATAATACAAAAGTTAATGTTCTTTTCACTGCTTCCTGACTTTTATCTTTTCATAAAGCACTGTAAGACTGAAATATGCCCTGAATGAGGTCTGCACAGGCTGCTTTTGTTGTTTGTTTCTACCTCAGCAGCATTTTTTCCCCCAAATAACAGTTTACTTTTTTATCATAGAGCATAACTCTGTTGACTCCGGTGATATTTACCGTTCCCACAGCAAATAACCTTTCCATGTGCAGCCAAACCCGAGAGATCAGGCCAGAGGTTGAGCACCACTGGAGCACACTATGTATTTGGGCCAGGCCACAGCAAATTAATTCTACCGGCATAAATATGCTGTCATTGTCATTCCTATCTCCAAACCCGGTGTGTGCGTGTATGCATATGTGCATGTATTAATGTCTTTGTTTGGTTGCTGAGTATGCCCCGGTGTGTGACTGTGCTCTGTTGTAGTGTTTTGAATAGCAGTGAGCCACCGGTGGCAGCAGCAGCCAGGGTGCTGAAATTATAATATAATGTAATGTAATAATAATAACACTAGCTCCCTCCCTTGTCTCTGTTCCCCTTCTCTCCCATTCTCTGTCTCTGCTCTGATTACGCTGCTGTCCCGCAGGCTAAACACACACACCGACACTGACACACACAAAAAAACACAAGCACAAGCGCACAGGAAAGAGGGTTTAAGAAGAGGGAGCCGCCCAGAATTGCAATGGCTTCTCTGAATATTCTGTGCTAAGAGAGGATAGTGAACAGACAAAGTAAGGGAGAATAAACCCTGGAGAGAGGGAGTAAGATAAGGCTTACAAAAAGAAATCCACAGGGTGGAATGAGGAGAGTAATAAAGAGAGGTAGTTTTGTAAGTCTAGAGTGTGCATTTTCTTTTTTTACATTTTGAGCTAGGTCTGGGACGGCTCAGAGGCCCACCATCACCTAACTGTTACCAACTAATCAAATCAGGAAAGCACATCTGATCAAAACAGAGGCTTATTCACTGACACCACTCACCATCCAGTTTTATTTACTTACTTACTTACTTACTTACTTACTTACTTACTTACTTACTTACTTACTTACTTACTTACTTACTTACTTACTTACTTACTTACTTACTTACTTACTTACCAGAGAAAATACCTTTTTGTCTTAGGTCAAGTTTGGGTCTAGTCTTAGCACTAGATCTACTGAAATCAATAAATAATTGTATAGGCATCAATATGATCACACAAAGTTATCAAATTGCGTCTAATGTTGACACCCATAGTGTAAAAAGCATCAGTAATTTTTTGTACTTTCTGAGATTTAGTTCATTGTTTGGCTGACGTGTTTTCCCTCACATCAACAAAAAGAAAAAACAAGTTGTATTTGTAACCCGCCTGCTCTGCCATCTCAAGCATAAATTACCCAACAGATGGGATACAATGTTTTACAGGATGTTTACCTTTATCGTAAAATCAAGCTCAGCTGTTTCTGCCTCAGAAACTAAATTGTTTAGTTTAGGTTTACTTCATTTTACAGTATAATCTTAACAAGTCTCTAAAGTGGCTCTGCTAGAGTTTAATTAGTGTTCACAAAATCTACAGAGCCTCGTGCTTTGGGACGGCCATGGGATTTTCAGAATCCTGAGAGATGGGTGTTATGTGCAAGGCTGTCAAAGTTTTTGGATTATTTGATACTTTACAGTTCCACATGCTTGGCAATGATACAATCTGTGTTATATTTTCTATTAAATAGAATCAAAATGAAACAGAGTTTATGAAAAATACAGATCTATGGTCTTATTTTCAACCCAAATCTGCTGAGAAAGAGAGGGGAAGAGGAGAGAGTGAGAACTACTAATGAAAACAAGGTGGTGAAACAAACAAAAAGTCTTTTTTTTTCTACCCTCCTGTTATGTTCGTTTCTTAGGGACAGCAATAATGTTCCTGGGTCAACTTGACTTGGGGCATATTTAATGATTCAAAAGTATCAGAACCCCAAAAAAATCCGATTTACATATTTTTTTAAATGTCATATTTAAATGTCATTTTTAAATGTCATTTTTAACTCCATTACTAACCATTTAAATCAATATTAAGTGCATTGGTGTTCTTCAATTCTCACAGATCATAGTTCAAAGAGCATAATTCACTCTGAATTTTTATAAAAATTCATGTTAAAACTTTGGATGTACATTGGAAAGTGATTAGGGTGAAATGTATCACAGTTGCAGAGAAACATTTAGTATTTGACACTTCTGACCCCTTTTAGCCTCCACCTTGACTGCAGGGTCAAATTGAACCACGAACAGTATCTATGTAATATAAACATGCAGGGGTGGTTGCAAATGTTTGAAATGAACCATTTTCATTTTATATGTTGTTAACGCTAATTAAGCCAAGCAGAAGACGTTTCATAGTGGAAAAAATAGCAGCAGGAGGGTTAACATTATGTCAGATGTTAGTCTTTATGACATAGGTATTGATATATTTTGAGTTTTACTAGTGTAGGATTCAAAATTGGTCTTGTGACATCCCTAGTTTGGTGTCCAGATGCACTTTAAAGAAAGAGTACATGGTCAAAAGTTTCTAGACACCTAAAGATTGCACCCACATGCAGTTTTGAATGCTGCATGGATGCAGGGATTTTCTTCTATGGAGTGATTTTGTTCCTCGAAAAGGTGGAGATCACATTTCTGCACACATCAGTCAGTCTTCTGCACCAAACTCACAAAAATGTGATGGGACCAAATGGGGGAAAAATCCTGTTTAGCTCTGTGAACACTGTTATTGGTGGTACATTTAAGTTAAGACTTTTCTATACAAAGTGTTATAATTTTTGTTTTTATTTGTCATTATATAGATATAAATTGACTTAGTGGTTGAAAACCTACTAGAAGTTTTTCTATCAAGTAATTATGTATTTCTGCTGTCTTAAAAAGTAATATCTCCATCACAGTCATAATTTATAAACTATTACTTTTAGGGAGGTGTCTTATGATGTGGGTGATGTGTTGCACAGTCACCCACTTATGTTTGTGTCAGTTCGTGTGAACGAGCCAGATTAAAAGCACCTTTCTGCTCTAAGAGGAGATGAGCAAAGATGAGGAGGAGCAGGAGTAGGAGGGGGAGGAGGAGGGGAGAAACTTCAATGAGATAAAGGGAGGGGAGGGAGAGACAGAGCAGGGTCCTGTTGTGAACACTGATTACTCTCTGCTCACTTGAGATTGATGGAGAGTGACACAGCAGGCCCGCTCTCACCAGTACCGGCACACACACCCGCATAATGCACATAAACAACACACTCAAACCCATGCACACACAACATATCCAAAAAGACGGACACGCACACAAACACACACAGAGGACTCCTCTGTCTCTGCATTCTGATTGATGATGGCTCCAGCTAGACCACATTCAGCCCGACTCCTTCAGTGTGTGTGTGTGTGTGTGTGCGTGTGTGTGTGTGTGTGTGTGTGTGTGTGTGTGTGTGTGTGTGTGTGTGTATGTGTGTGTGTGTGTGTGTGCATATTTTTGCGTTTGCATTTCTGTTAGTGAGCATTTCTCTCACTGCATGTATGTGTGTGTGTGTGTGTGTGTGTGTGTTTGTGTGTGTGCAGGTGTATGCGTGTGGCAGATCCCTCCTGTCTTAATTAGTGGAGGCTATTAAGACAGATTGCCTGTTTAAGGAGCGTTCCCCTACTGTCCTACGAATAGCCACACACATATGTACACACGCAGACATACATGCTCACACACAACAGCTTGTGTTGGTTTGTGCAGCTCTCTGACACATGCTGCCACTAATGTAACGATCTTGCATCTGTGTGCAGAGCCATTCATTACCCAGCAGGTAGAAAGTCTTAACCTCTCCACACGTACGATCTCTGTCAAGTCAGATATCAAATTTCCAGGGTTGAATGTCCATCTGTCTATTCTCTGCTAGATGCCACTTATGAGATTAAATTCCTGGAGAAAAGTGAACAATGCAGCAGCTCACGTACGAGGTAGATTGAACTAAAATGTTAGACCTAGATAGCTGTGATTGCATTCAGCATGAAAGTGAAGATTAATCGTATTGTATGATGAAAGGTTCTATTTTTTTTTTTCCATGCGGCATTATGTAGTCAAAGACACAACAGAGTGCTCTGAAAAAAGAGAAAGTTGTATAAGCATCTTGCATTACAAAACGCAATTGAATAAATTGGTGTATTCTGCTCTAGTATGGAGTTAAAAGACTGGAAGATGTATATATAGGCTGCAGCTGAATACAACTGTGATTGCAAAGCACTTTAATTAATTGTCACAATCTGCTCATGGCTTATGAAACAATATGTATGAAAGGTAGTGAGGTGTGTTGTCGTAGATTCGAGAACAAAAAGGACTGAGTCTGGCTTGATGGTCATAGTTCTGGTTTACTTGATACAATACACAGCTTTTAAACACTTCACGATGTACGTTATGCAATTTCGGCTACGTGATGGTCTCCATGAAAACCACTTCAATATTTTGGTACATCTTCATGTCCGTCCTTTGACAACATTGATTCATATTTCTTGAGAGCATCCTGTGGCTCCCTTCCCAGCTCCACACACACACACACACTCCGCACACTCAGGTTTCCCGTAACGGCCGACAAAATATTTATCTTTACGCCATACATGGTATGTTCCATTTCGGTGTGTCCCAGCACTGCTTAAGACTTCTGGGAAGTTCTAACATTCCTAACTCTGATAAAGTTACACAATGGTACCAGCTGCATAATGTCAGAACGTCCCTGTTTGTGGCCTTTTACGGATCTGATCCCCACATCATATTAAATCACACAATATATTGAATCTCCCAATATATTCCCTCCTCTGTGGGTTACCAAACCCACAACAATCGTGTTTTTAGCATTAATACAAGTGAAGGTGAAAAAAACATACTTATATGGAAAAAAAAATCCTCCATGACCCCACATGCCAAAGGCATGCCTGGTGATCGCGTGGAAAGGCTTGTATGAATGAAATATATATTTGGATACCTCTGTTGCTTAACTCCCACTTACAAGAGTTAACAGTTTTGAAACTTGATCCACAACATGTTGGATTGAAATGTTCATCGTGCAAAATGTGCTCTGTATTGTATAAATGATACACCACATTTAAACTGCAACCAATGTTAGACTCAATTGCCACTTAATTTGGTACACCTGTTCAGCTGCTCATTAAAGCAAATATCTAATTAGCCAATCACCTGGCAGCAACTGTGCAGTGCTGTTAGGCATGTAGACATGGTTAAGATGATCTGCTGAAGTTTAAATCGATCATCAGAATGGAAAACAAGTGACTTTGAATGTGGCGTGGTTGTTGGTGTCAGACAGCCTTTGTTGATCAGACATTGCTGATCTACTGGGATTTTCACACACTACCATCTCCAGGGTTTATAGAGAATGGTTGAAAAAGGGAAAATATCAAATAAGCAGCACTTCTCTCACTTCTTCTGAAAATGCCTTGTTGATGGCAGACGTCAGAGGAGGATGGTTTGAGCTGATAGAAAGTCAACAGTAACTCAAATAACCACTTGTTACAACCAAGGTATGCAGAGGAGTATCTCTGAACACGCAGCATGATAAACCTTGAAGCAGATGGCCTACAGCAGCAGAAGACAACACCGGGTGCCACTCCTGTCAGCACATGCACACAGAAATTGGACAATTGAAGATAGGAAAATCATTTCCTGGTTGAATAAGTCTGGATTTATGCTACACCAAGACAAGAAAGCATGGATCCAACCCACCTTGCATCAACGGTTTAGGCTGGTTTTATAGGTGTAATGGTCTGGGAGATATTTACTTAGCCCCTTTTGGGGCCCTTAGTACCAGCTGAGCAGTGTTTAGACCCCATAGTTTAGACTATTGTTGCTGACCATGTCCGATCCCTTTATGACCACAGTGTGCCCATCTTATGCAGCAGGAGAACATTCCCTGGAGATTTTGATCCACATTAACGTGATAGCATCATGCAGTAGCCATGGATTTGTCAGCTGCCCACCCTCAATGGGAATCTCTTGTTCTGCCACATCTCAAAGGAGTTCTATGCATTGAGATTTGATGACCCTGGATGCCATTAAGGGAAGTGGACTTCATGTTCAAAAGACCAGTTTGAGATGATTAGTAAATGTTTTCCAGCCTCTCTGAACAGCTCCTTTCGAAAATTTTGCGAGACTAGCACTGAGACTGACGCCAGGCTCCGCCATCCTATTATGACCATGTTAAAGGACAGGCCCACCAAGCAGCTGGAAAGACCATTTCATCACCCTGCTTTTTCCTCCGCTCTTCCCCTTGTTGATTCAGTATATCTCTGAAAGTTTCTCATACGTATTTGCATTTTAGTTGTTAAGGAATGTCACATTCATTTTCTCTTTCCAAAGAAGAAGGCACAAGAAAACATGAGAACTTCCATGTTTTCAGGACAACAGCAGCCACAACAAAGGTGTTTGTACTCACCACTTCACTGATGACTCCTTTGTAAACAAAGGCCAGTAGCTGGATTTGCATCTTAACTGTAACTGAAACCTGGTGCTGATCTATCTACAGAGACATTCCATCAATACCTGAAACCACAATCTGTAAGTCATATCACAATAGCAAGATGGTGTTACAATAGTCTACTGCTTATAGCTATAATGGAGAGCTAACGGCTAGCCATAGACATTTTCTGTAAAGGCTAAACTTTCTGGTCGATTCATGACACAGCTTTTTGAAAAGTAACGCCCACAAGCTGTGTCTAACTTTACAACACTGCAAAAGCAGTCAAAAGGATTGTTCAAGCAGAGAATGAATAATAGTGGAATGAAGGTTTTAGAAACACCAGTAGGAAGAATTTCTTTGAGCTGCATTTCACCTACTCCATAGGTGTCCCAGACCGACACAGTGAAAGGTGAAAAGGAATACAATAGGTGTCCTTTAAGATGCAGTCCAGAGCAAAATGTGTCATTATAAGTCACAGAAGTTAATGAACTATTACAAAAAGGAAAAAACGAGGAGTTCTGTTAGTGGAGTTCTGTTAAATAAGCCAAAACTTGGAGGCTTTTATTCAATCATAATAAAGTGTTTCCTGTCCTGTGCTTAACTTTGTAGAAAATTACCTTTTTAATTTAAAACCTGTTTGTTTTATTCCTAAATTAACCACTTACAAAGCTGCTCCAATGCAGCACTGCTCTCCTATTTTGTGACTACATTCTTCTCAAATGTTAAAATGAATAATTAACAAGCTAACAGATAAATCAATGTACCTCTGTTGGACTCTGTGTGTCTTCGCCCCCCCTCCCGCCCTGCTTCCCTCGTGCTCCCCCTTCATGTTTCACCATGTCTCCATCGATCTCTGCCTCCTTCCACCTTCCTTCCACCCCATGCTTCTCTATTTCCTCCCTAACCCCCCCTCTATCTCTCTCTCTCTCATACTCACACTGGCACTGCAATGGGTGGCTGTGCTCTGTATTGTTGTGCAGGAGGAGGAGGAGGAGGCTCAGAGGATGGATGAGAGGATGGTAGACAGAGAGATGGAGAGAGTAAGAGATGCTCTTTTGGTCCAGTGTATTTAATCAATTATGTTCCACTGCTCCCTCTGGCATCCCTGCACTTCATATTCTCCCCTGCAGACACACACACATGAACAAAAATAGTCAGAAACCAATTCCACATCAGTGATTATTTATTTTTTTATTTCAAGTACTTAAAAACAGAACGAGTTTACCCAGTAAAGGGAAAATAAATGCTGTTGGCATTTGATTGCTGACCGCCTCCTCTGAGGTTTGAAGCATTCACTCTGAAACCAATTCTCCCACAAGTAACTACTGATGAGGAGATCTGCTGTGCTTATACACAAGTGCTGCAAAGGGAAATACCACAGCAGCAAGTTATTTTCTCTGATTCCACTGAGAAGAAACACTACTTTTTACTTATTTCACAACGGGGTAACTTTCCTTAAAAAACAATAGAAACAACAGATCATCTCACACATTTTACTTTCCTGGATTTATTTAAATGTACAAAGTAGCTTTGTTGGAATAATTAGTTGTAGATAGTTTAAAAGGTTTAGATATGAAGCCAAACCTGGCTGTATTATCAAGTCACAGCAGTCAGTTGTCCTTGGGAGACAGCTTGGAGCTCTTCTGTTCCTGTGCTGTTCTTGCTTTTGTAGTGTGATGTTGTGTAACAGAAACAGACACACTTATTCAAAATATTCAAAATATTCTTAGTGCTATTTATTCTCCTTCAACTAGCAACAATAACTGAAGCTATTGAGAAAAACTGACAAGGAGCCATACAAAATCAAATGAACACAAAGTTATTCTGCTCTTGTGATGAAAAGGTCAAGTGGTCTGTTAAGGAACCCATCCTATTACGCCTTTATTCCAATGTGTATGCTCTATTGATGAGTCACCTCACATACTATATGGCCTCTGATGTCCCCCATGACCCAAGCATAAAGACAGATGGAGAAGTATGGGCGGTGAGAGCCAGTGCATCACCAGGGTTGTCAAGTGGACGACACCCTTAACTGGCTTTTTGCCAAGTTGGGTTCAGGACACCTCGCAGAGGTTCAGCTGTATATGAGATCCATGTTTGAGCAAGGATTCTGTACATATTACACACCCTAACTTTTCTTGAGAGAAAAAATGTCTTCTTTTTTTTTTTACTGTACTGCTGCCTGACGATCACAGCTATCCAGTATAAGTAATCAGCCTTGTCCCTTTTGTCCAGATTTTCTCCAGATCCTCTGAAACTTTTAAGGTATTACTGTAGTGTTAATTTTTTAGTTTTTTCTATGATAAAAAAAAAGAATTAAAAAATGACTCTACCTTCACCAAGTTTTCATGAGAGAGAACAGGAGAGAAGAGGCAGAAAACTCAAATATTTGAAGAATTTAGAGAGAAACAATGTTCTATTTATGTTTGTAAATCTTTGTATTGCTTCATTTTCACTCTGAGAGTGAAGTGATAACACTTAAAAAACAAGCCTGACTTCTCCAAATAAATGTCCATGTCACTTTCAAATCACAGAGTTGGACCCCCGCTCAGAGTAAGGTGTTGAAAATGTTCGGGCCCAGCCGAAAATGATCTATAATACCTCTGGGTAGCTCTGAAGTGCTTTTATAGCAGATATCTCAGGAAAACACTTACCAGTCACGGAGAGAAGCCATCAGCATAGATGAATGATTTAATAATGCATTACAAATTGTCCACATGGGGAAAATCAACCAGCTTCACAGCAGTTCAGAGGCTGATGTTTTTTGGAAGTATTGGTCTTTTTTGCTGGAAGCATCATTTTAAGCTTTAATTATCCATGTAAGTAGTTGCCAAGCAGCCTTAGTCTTTTTTCAATCTAATCTCCCCTCATTAAGGCATGGGACCTTTGCAGGATCAGTCGGAATCTTTACAGTGCTTTTTTTTTTAGACACAAAGTTCTATAAGAGGAGGTGTTCCTTCCAATATCGGTGACCTTTATGGTCGCCAGACAGTTTCTTGAGTCTTCTACCTTCTGTTTCAGGAGAGGATTTCATAATTACACCTTCATTCTGCAGCTCTCAGTTGTTCGGTGCTTCGCGAGCGTGCAGTTTCATATTTTATCGTCACACGCGCACAGACCCTCTGTATAGATTTATGTTTTAATTCTTGTTTTAATATTGGAACAGATTGAATATGCACACGCTGTACTCCTAACGATGCACTGGGGTAATGATGTCATAGCAGGAAGTGAATTAAGAGCTGTAAGCATGAGTAATATGTGTGTGAGCGCACGTATGAAGAGACACTGTGGGGAGAACTGAGAAAGCAGAGAGAGGAGACGAGGAGGGTTAGTTTGCAGAAAAAGAAAGTGGGGTAATGGAAAGGCTAAACTGCAAACACAACTGCAACTCAAGTCTAGCTAGCTACACATGACTATTATAGATTAACAAAGTACAAATACGAAAGAACTAGAAATGACAAAAGAGGAAGAATCTGTCTGAAGTGACATCACTTAGCGTAGTTTGTGCATTAAGCTAATGTAATAAGCTGAGTATTCTTTCTTTGTAAAGGGTTAATCTAGATTTGTTAGAAGTGGATCCCCTGAGAGTTAATACTCACCTTGTCTCTATGCCTGCTGGTATGATTAAAATTAAGTATGCATAATAAGCTTTTACAGTCGTTTTTCATCTGAAAAGGACAGGCATCTAATGATTTAACACTGGAGCACAAGAGTAAACTAAAAAATTAACAGAAATCTAAATGCGTTAATACAAGATATTTCTTCTAATAATTTAATCCGTTGTATATGTTACTTTGAAAATAATGTATTCCTAGGGCTCATGGCTCAGAAGAATGTAGTGTTTGGCAGCAGTAGTAGTGACGTTTACTTGTTTGTAGAGTAAAAATAATCTCCTAGTGCATATTTTCATCCACACTATATGTTTAGAATATTTCACAATGACTCAATTTGATATTAAAATATGTATGTAGATCTATCTCATAAAAAGATTATATACACAGATTCAATTGTAAAAGGCTTCTTTAAATCTTTGGGGTTACAATCAGTGTTTGTTGTCCAACTGTTACATTATCTAACAGTTTATTGTCTCCCTCCCAGGTCAGCTTGATTCAGTATTAAACCTCCACATTAGTGTACCAGTTTTAAAGCAACCTCAATTCCATAAAATCTGGGACACTGTGTAAAATGTTCATGGAGATACACTATGATGGTTTGCTCATCACTGAAACCTCATATTTAATTAAAAATAGTGCTAAGACAACTTATCAAATGTTGAAACTAAATACAACATATATGCTCATTTTACATGTGTTGCCAGCAACACGTTTCAAAAAAGTTGGGACAGTGACATGTTTACCATCGGGTTGCATCACTTCTTGTTTTAATTACTGTAAACAATTGGAAACCAAGGAGACTGGTGTTGTGACAGGTAAATGTTGTACCATTCTTCCTGATAACAGATTTCACCTGCTCTACAGTTTGGGTCTCCTTTGTCATATTTTTGTGTCATGGTGCGCCAAATGTTTTCAATAGATGACAAGTCAGGACTGCAGGCAGCAACCAGAGTCTTCTACTATGGAGCCACACTGTTGTAATACATGCAGGATATATCTTGGCGTCTTCTTGCTGTATTATACAAGGTCTTCCCTGAAGGCATTGTCTGAATAGCAGAGTGTCTTGATCCAAAACTGAATATATTGTTCAGCGTTAACAGTGCCCTGTAAGATGTGTAAAAATAGCCATGCCCTGGACACATATGCATCCCCATACCAATAGGGTTGCTGGGCTTGAAACTGGTGATAACAAGCTGGGTGGTCATGCCCTCTTTAGAGCTGAGGATAAGGCGTCCATGATTTCCAAGAATAATGTCAGACCACAGGCCAGTTTTCTATTTCACGTCAGTCCATCTGAAATGGGCTCGAGTCCAGAGAAGTCATCAGCATTTCTGCATCAAGTTTATATATGGTGTCCACTTTTCATGATTCAGTTTCAACCTGCACTAGTGGATGCAGCGACAAACTGCAGTAGTTTTTGGATGTGGTTTTGAACCCATGCAGTAATTTCCACTAAAGTCATGTCTTTTTTTTTCACTGTACTGCCGCCTGAGGACCCGAAGATCACAGCTATCCAGTATGAGTTATCTTCCTTGTCCCTTTTGTCCAGAGAATTGTCTAGATTCTCTGAATCTTTTAAGGTATTACTGTAGTTGATGCAATTCTCCAATTATTTGCAATTTTACCCTCTGGAACATTGTTCTTAATTTGCTATTTGCTCATTCAGTCTCTCACAGAGTGGTGAACCTCTTCCCATGTTTAGTTCTGAGAGACTAATCTTGTATTCACCTTTCTCTTCATCATTTTCAGTGCTCTCAAGTTTTGACCGTAAAAAAAACCCCACTAAAATAAAAAATGACCCAAAATTACATCAAGAAGACAAACAAAACAACAACAAAAAAACATGCAAATAAACGAAAAAACAAAACATTTTTACCATCTTAGCAAAGACATAATTTGAAGGACTAAACTACCATGTAAGCATATATAGTCCACTGCTATTACAGGGTTACATTTACATAGAGTAGCTAAAATATACCAGGTATAAATGCAAACTAAGAACACTGCTGGTTTTATTCACCCCATTTAATCTGCATTCTAAGTCATATTGCAGTATCATTGTTCTGCATTAATTTACTTTGTAAATCAGGAAGTGTGTGTGTACCTGATCATCTGAAAGCCCTCTATGTGTGTGAGAGAGGATGTGACTAATGGCAGACATCAGAGAATCCTACTGATCTAGGGCACAAGGTGACCCCTCTCTCTGTCTCACTAGCAACAACACACAAACACACACACACACACACACACACACACACACACAGACACACACACACACACACACACGCACACACGCACACACGCACACACACACACACACACACACACACACAGGAGAACACACCTTCTAAAACACTCTCTCAGCATTTTTGTGCTCCATTTTGAAAAACTGTTATTAGAGGGTACAGGTGTGGGATCGTGGCGTATACGCTGCCCATATGCATGTGCAAGCATGATGTGTGAGTGTGTTTTGATATTAATGGACTGCGAAGGTTAACAGCAGGGGTTTATCGGAGGAGACTGGTGAACATGAGAGGGCAGACCACTTCATACTCATGTTAACGTGTAGCGTAAAACGTTACAACCAAAGTGATATTACTTTCAAAAGAAATATCACCATGGAAATAAAACGGGAGCGAAACTGCACCTGTGTTTTGTCTCTGCATGATGAAAGCATCATACATCAAAGGGTGGATGTATGGAGGAGGATTATTATTAGCCACCTTTATATTAGAGCCGCACATATCTGAGGGTTACACAGGAACAAGGAAACTTTATTACCCAGGTGGGATGGAAAGCTGTCACCAAACCAAACACTCTGGCCATGTTAATTTTCAGCATCAATTTAGGGATCTTACCCCTGTTTTATAACAGAGTTTTGAATGGGTCCTTCTTCTTCTGCCCTCTCAAAGCTGCATTTTATAAACAGTTTATAAGCATCCACTTCTGTTTGTGTGTGCTGGCAGAAACCACAACCTCAATTTAAAAAATCCAGCTCACTGGCGCTTACTCTTGCTATGATATGGAAGTTGTCCTAGGGCATTTCTGCTTCTTTGAAATCAGGCTGTTAAGTCTGTTTGAAATTTCCCTATATGCTTCATATTTGTACTTTGATTTTCTTCTGTAGCATTTTACGCAAACAAACAAGCAAACAAATAGATAAACAAACAAACAGAAAGAGATAAAAATCATGTTGTGACTTTAGTGGCAGCTCTAGACCTGGAAATTGTACCTTTCAACAAACATTCTATCCTATTCCCACCCATCCTTGATTTTGATTGGTCAGTTATGGACAAGTGAAAGCTATGAGTGTGGCTGTGTTATAACTATTGAACTATTTTCAACCAAGAACGCAGTGTCAAAGACAGCTGGAACCAAGGATGTTTTATTGCTTTGGCTACTGAGCACTGACACCCTGAACTGCATGGGTTTTGTATGAAAAATAGGCGATGTGAGTGCAAAATCACTGGAGAAAAGTCAAAACTGTCCTAAAAATGAATAGAATAGTGAAAATACAGGGGAAAAAATAATTTGTCTTCTTCTCCTTGGTTTTTTCTCCCCTCGGAAATATGTGACACAGTCCAAGGAATGTTCATTTTCACCTTAAGTTTCCAATAACTCACCAGCCTATGTCTCCAGCGTCAGAAGTGAACAAAGCTTTCTTCATGAACTCAAATGTTTGTTCATAGAGTTGTGGGTCAAATCCCCTGACAAGCTAGCAAGATTTGGTGATACTGAAAAGAACACTGGAAACAAAATTCCCTGCTTCATTAACAGCGGTAGATGTACCCCTGAGCATGTAGCATAATCCCTGGTTACTATAGCGGGCCTGCACAAGCAGTCTGGTTGCAATGGGCGGAGAAGTCCTGACTGTCTTTTGAATTCAGTGTGTGACTTTGCAGACAACAGCAGACTTTGTTCTCACTTCACTTCAGACAGCAGCTACACACAATCCCATAGACACACTCGCACACACACACTCTGAGAAACAGGAAAGATAGAGATAGCTAAAAAAATTTATTCTACATCTATTTTAGTGTCCGTTGCTTTCACTACCTTGTTTTACAGACTTCTGCTTTGTTCTTCTGCAGAACAGCTACATGATTTCTTTTTCTTTTTTTCCTGCTCCCTCTGTCAGGAGTATTTTTGTACGTAGTCGGGCATGCATGTGTGCGTGAGCAGGGTCTCTACTTCTATCTTTAAATGAGCCAATTAAAGTTTAAGACCTTCGGAGCGAGGGCATTTTTTGAAACACTGGTTCATTCTGCCTGATCCTTAAGGGCCTATTGTAGGATTAGCTATAAAGGAAAAAAAGGAGATAAGGACCAAGGTTTTGTGAGCGTGTTTGTGTGTGTGTAGGTGTGTAAGTGTGTAGGGCTGTTTTTTTTTTTCTATCTTACAAATGTTCTGTCTCTTTCTTGTTTCAGGTTGTCAGGCAGCAACGTCCCCTCTCCCATCGTTAGCAACAAGAACTGGCTCCGGCTGCATTTTGTGACTGATGGCAACCACCGTTACCGTGGTTTCAGTGCACATTATCAAGGTAAGGTGTAATTACATCCAAAGCACAAGCCCCTTACGGTTTTTTTGTACATGTTTAGACTTACCTGCAGATCCATACACAGTACCTAAAGATGTATCCTTGATTGTTAAGGATGATTCTTTTTTTAAGTTCTCTCTTTTTCCTTTTCTTTTCTGCATTTTCATTTCTCGGTTTCTCAGTGCAATTTTTTCTCCTTTTTCAACTGCCAGTTTTTTCTCATCATCTTGCCTCTAACTGCCTTTAATTACGCTTGTTGACTCCAATCTTGCTGTCTCGTCTCTACTACAGTTTTCTCTCGCAGTTTCTCCTCGTTTCTCTACATCTCTCTCTCTCTCTCTCTCTCTCTCTCTCTCTCTCTCTCTCTCTCTCTCTCTCTCTCTCTCTGACACTTCCTTCTGTCCGGTTCTCTTCTAATACTCCTTTTTCTCCAGGGCGCTCGTGGGAGTTTAGCTAGAGTCTTCGGCATATCCCTGAACTGGTGTTAAAAAAAAAAAAAACATTGTCCATGTTTCCAAACAGTAATGATGAGAACTGGATGTGTGAAACAACTGCAGAGAGAGGCTGGAACACGCTTTTTATACTCTTACATGGTGTCACTTATTCTCACGTCAAATCTTGTTTATTTGTTCTTCTTTAAAAAAAATGTCACTCTTCATTTAACCCCTCCTTTATGAATAAGTAGCGGATGGTTCATGAGGTCTGTCTAGTTTAATAAGGAGCCCAGCCATGGGGCTGTCTGTGGTGTTTCATGTCCTGAGGCTTGTGGCGCACATGCAGCACAGTTTGAATCATGTTGTGATTGAAATAAACTGGCAGTAAGTGCATCAATCATTGTTACAATTAACTCCTATATTCTACCCATATACTTAATTTGTGTGTTTATGTCTTTAAAAGTTAAACCTGTGTGGGCTGAAGTCATAGAAACAGTAACGTGTACCTTCCTCTATGCGTCTGTGACCTGGTCTGGGTAGGCGGGCAACACAAGCACAAATCATGGTCATGCTTGACACCAAAATTGCACTGTGCCACTTGATTATTACTGACACGCTCCCCACTGCGCCTCGCCTCTCACTTCAGCACATTCTAGTTTGCAGCAAGTTTCCGACATATCAGGCAGACTCAGGCAAGAAAAATAAGGTGTGCATCCGTCCAAAATGCCACCTCGTGGGAGTCAAGACTGTTCCATGTGCTCTGTTGAAAATTAGGCCCTGTTTGTGTAACTTTCCATTATTTATTGTGGACATGCTTTGTTAGTGTATACAGGTGATGCTTTAACTTCAGGTTGGATTAAAAAAAATATGTCAGGACTAACACAAGAAACAAAACAAAACATTTTGCTCCAATCTTGTTATAGTTCTCCCACAGGCCCTCCTTTAAATTTCAAATGATTATTTTTTGTTCTTTATCTTGCCTTTTTTTATACGCACAATTGCAAATCATTCACACTCATTGTCAAACGTTGTGCTTGACTTCAGCAGTGGTTATTGTCATTTGCCAATTGTCTGCCTCAGTCATCAGTGACACACCTTTCTGAACACCTGTCAACGATTTGCTTTCATAGTATTTGACATCTACAGTTAGCAACCTTGAAACTTGCCAGTAAGTTACAAACAAGCATCAACACTTTGAGCAAGCCAGAGACTAATGGTAAAATGATAAATGTAGAACAATTGTTAAAATTAAGGGTTTTCTTTTTTCTTATTTTTTTAAGCCTTTCACAAAAATGTGATTAATTGATTAGCTCTTTTTTTATATATATATTTAGTTCTTGAATGCATTCTACAACATTTAAAATTAAATCACTTATTAATTTGATAGGTTTAAGGCCTGTCATGAACATTGTAAATTGCAATACTAAGGATCATATAGGACGAGATGTAAACTTGCACAAGTTGGTAGGAATAAAAGCTTCCATCTGTATACTTGGCAGGTAAATGGTATTATGCATTGCAAGTGAGTCCAGAAACTGGTGGTGGTGGCTGATTACTTGCCAGGACCGTATGAAGACTGAAGACTCTGCAGAGACAAGTAGGAGATGGGAAGGTGGAGGCAGGTGAATGAATCAACAGATGAACTAGCTGCTGAGAGATAATCATATTTAAAAAAGAGAGCTTAAAAGTGAAACGCTGACAATTAGTGCATGCCACTGTGCTATTGGATGAGAGAGTGCGTGCTACCGCTGATTAACCAATGACAGCAAATGGAGCACACAGCTGCAAAAGGGTGAGCTAATGAGCGAGCGAGAGGAGAATTAAAATACCAGTCTTCATGACTGAACTTTTGCTAGAGCTACATAAGTATAAAACACTAAATAACCAGGCATCATGTTGCAATTACAGGAGATAAAGCGTGCCATGGCCATTGCCAAAGTTGGCTCCTAAGAGTTAAATATAAAAGGTAGACCTTATTGGCTGCAATAGATCATTTTGATATTTCCCTCTATTTGCTGACAGCACATTTTATCCAAATGCACATTATAGGAAACCTCAATCCTCTTTAAAAACTGAAAAGTTAATTTAGCTTGTATAACTCTGGGATTCCAGCAGTTTTTATCTGTAAACTCAGTTTCTATAGAGCTAACTGGCATTATATCTGAGAACTAAATAAGGTGTCTTTATGACCCTGTAAGTGTTAAATATGTATCAGCCCCATGTGCACCTTGCAGGGCTGTGAACAATTAAGCCAATTAAGTAATTGAAACAGCAGTTAATTCAGTGTTGATTTTATATTAACTGCATAATTTCCCAATCTGTGGGTGTGACAAGCTGATTAGGTTAAATGCGACCCCAGAGGAAACCTCCAGGCAAACTTGTGCTCGGTTTTGAAAGAATAAAAGCTATGGACAGATGTCTGGGTTGCTTATCTGTTAATTCTTCCCTGTCAACTTGAGAATCTGGTAATGGTAACAAACTGCCAAGCAGATACTTGACTTTGATTTTCAATGAAGAACGCTCAATATGGCATACATTTTCTGAAATTTAAATGTTACAAAAAATATTCCAAAATGTCTGTCCTTTCTCTTCTGTTACTATGGTAATATTTGTTTTTCCCTCCCTTATTTTCCTTCTCACACCTCCAGTCCATCCCCACTCTTCTCCTCGTGTCCTTAATTGCTCCTCTCCTACATCTTCCCCTCTGGCGCTCTCAGAAATGATCCTTGATTGATTGATGGACAACCTGACCGCTCCCCTCAAGATTTTGCTTTTAATTGATATAATTGATCTTAATTGATTCTAATTGGTTTAAAAGGTTAATTAACATGTTAATGAGGGGTGTCAGTGAGATAGGGTTAGTTGATTAATTAGTGGAGTTCCTAACGAGCTTGTGATTGATTGGCTACTTCCTGTCAGCTGTCAGTCATCTCCATTAGCTTGCACATTTGCAGAGGGTCTCACAAAGTTACAGCTAATGGTTGTTCATTTAAAAAAAATTAAACCGCGGTCCTTAAAGACTTGCAAAAACTTACTCCAGAGGTCATCTTTGAAAGCTTCTTGCATTGCATGAATTTGCTGATAGACTCAGAAATATAATTAAATCTAGCATCTGGGATTTCATTAAACCAGCCAAGAGGAAAAGGACAGCTTGTGCTTTATTTATACAATTTTACTGTATTTGTTAGCATGTTTTATGCAAGATTTCTTAAGACATCAAATCCACTCTTATACATACAGTTTCCTTTCATAGTATTCCTTATTCTTTTCAACTTTGACTCTAAATCTACCCTACAAGTAATGTGTCGTTGTGGTTATTTAGGGTCTTGTTGTCTCCAGGAGAATAAATAATGACGACAAAGCCTTCAGGCAGGGTTGGTTTAGTTTAGTGGAAACACTGTATGCAAACAATTCCTAATTCGTTTCTGAGAAACTAAATGAACAAATATGCCTTGGCAGGGTTAGTTTAGTTTATATGACACTGTACGAGACCTCGGAGAGGGAAGTCTGGCTCTGTGTTCTGCCAGCTAGCTGGACAGACTGCCTGTCTGTTTGTCTGTGTGTTATAGGTCAGACACTCAGCTCATAAAAAACCCCACTCATCTGACTGCTGCCAAATTATGAAGTCCTGAATTGATAGTAATCTTCTTATGATTTATACCCAAGTTTACAGAGAGGCCAGGGCGGAGAGGCTGAAATAAACAAAGAACATCAAAAAGTAACAACAGAGAAAAAATGAGAAGAGGGCTGGTAAAACAAAAAGCCAATCCAGAGAGGAGATGAAAAGGAAAGGAGAGATGAAAACTAAGACAAATACACAGGGATAGCTAGCCAGAGAGAGATGGGTGGTTTGAGGGGACAAGTCACTTGGCAGTAAGGTTTGGCTAAATATTTAAGTATTTACATGAAGCATTTTAATGTCCCGCTGTTCTAAATGGCAGTTTCAGAGGGACAGGAAGTGAATGTGTGTGTTGGATGGCTGGCTAAGTTCTTGGACACAGGAAAGCCTGTTGGTGTAATAGTGCATTTAGAACAAAAAGCCTGCAGCTCCTCTGCATGGCTAAACAAAATTTACTGAGTTAATTGTCCATTTGGATGCTTAATTGATGCTGCAAAATGATTCACAATTGTAGGGTTTGAAAACATACCGCAGGCTATACTGGATGTTGATAGACCAGAATTAAAGGAATTAACCTTTCAATTCAAATCTCTCTCCCTTGAGGGAAACATTTCTTTTTATACATTTTATGCACAAGCTGCTCTTGTGATATTTATAATAACTCTGAAAAATTAATTATAGGATAGTATATGTATTTTATATTATAAATTAAATATAACAGTATGAATAATATAGTTATACCATAAAAAAGATTGTAGAGTCTATCAGAGAAAATCTGCTATTTATACTTGCGTCTTTAAAAAGGGGGTCTAATATTCAGAATGTATGCTATATCAGTATATCATGCATTATCTATTTGGGAAGCCTTTACAGTTTAATTCAAGCACAATCACCCTGTCCATTAGTATGTTTAATTGAAAAGTTATGTCTGTCTCTGAACAGGAGTAAATGCTTTTATACCTTTGGGTCAAATAGATTTGAATAATAAAGTAAGCTCATATTGGATTTTTAAGCATATTTTCAAACACACTATACAGTAGAGTCTTACTGGGGAACTTTAGCACAGCAAGATGAAATGAGAATGGATGTGTAGTGTCTCACCCTGGGAACTACTTTAAGTTCACTTACGTACCCGTGTACTTACAGCATGTGGTTCAGTACTGCCACATCCACCTTTAGGTGGCAATTACTATTGGAAGGCTGACTTACAAAAACATTCAGCTTCTATAATGTAGGTCTGCCATATAAACCACGTTTGTAACCTTATAATAATAATAATACATTTTATTTAGAAGCGCCTTTCAAAACACTCAAGGTCGCTTTACAAACAGATTAAAACACAATAAATAAAACAACACAATAAAATAAATAAAAACAACAAGCAAAGTAACACCAAGTTAAAAATGAAGCAGTGGAAATTAAGCAGGGAATGCAGTTTGAAACAGATGGGTTTGGATGAGTTCCAGAGTTGGGGAGCAGAGCGACTGAAAGCTCTGCTCCCCATGGTGCTGAGACGGGCAGGGGGCACAAAGAGGTGGAGAGAGGAGGAAGACCTGAGGGAGCGAGAGGGGGTGACGATGTGGAGGAGATCAGACAGATACGGGGGGAGAGTTTGTGGATGGCCTTGAATGTGTAAAGGAGGATTTTGAAATTGATTCTGAGTTTGACCGGTAGCCAGTGGAGCTGCTGGAGGACAGGGGTGATGTGGTGAAAGGAGGGGGTTCTAGTGATGATGCGGGCTGCAGAGTTTTGGACCAGTTGAAGTTTATGGAGGGATTTGTGAGGGACACCGAAGAGGAGTGAATTACAATAATCGATACGGGAGGTGACAAGACTGTGAACCAGTATAGCAGTGGTGTGAGGGGTGAGAGAGGGGCAGAGACGGTTGATGTTGCGGAGATGGAAATATGCAGACCGGGTTATGCTATTGATATGAGAGTTGAAAGAAAGTGAGCTGTCGAGGATGACACCCAGACTCTTTACCTGGGGGGAGGGGGACACTGTTGAACTGTCTATGGAGAGGGAGAAACTGTCGGCTTTGGATAAGGTGGATTTGGTGCCTACAAGGAGGAGTTCTGTTTTATTGGTGTTGAGTTGAAGGAAGTTGGAGGTGAACCAGGACTTGATCTCAGAGAGGCAGAGAGTGAGGGAGGAGGTTGGGAGAGTGGAGTCAGGCTTACTGGAAAGGTAGAGCTGGGTGTCATGCCAATTTTGCGGAAGATATTGCCAAGTGGGAGAAGGTAGGTGATGAAGAGGAGGGGCCCCAGGACAGAGCCCTGGGGCACAACTGAAGTGACGGGAGAGGGTTGTGAAGTGAAGGATTTGAGTTGGATGAACTGAGTGCGGCCTGTGAGGTACCTTCACTGATAAGACTATAGAAATGATAGAAAACCCTCAATTAGAGGCAGCCATTTTGACATCTGCATAGGAAGACCTCAGTGGGAGGTAATGTCACTGGTGTTGGTGGATGATGGGCTGTTGAAGAGAAAAAGACAGAGGTGACAGTTGAGAGATGCACCAGGTGAAGAAGTTCAGATGTCCTTTAGCAGAATTGTCATTCCTTGACAGGGAAGCCAATAGAAATGATGTCTTAACAGGGGTACCTTGAAGTGAAGTTACTGGATGAGCTAATGACTGAGGTGGATCCCTAATGTACTGTTTAAATTAGAAGGATAATTGTCTTCCTACTTAAACATTTGCTTAGAGCGTCATCACAGTAATTACAGTTTGAGACCTAAAGTCATTTACATTAATACATTACTTTCGACTCTTTATGACTAAAGTTTGACTTTATTTTCTGTGTCATTTCTTCAGTTTAAATTTGGACAGAGACTGGTGACTTTGGTGGCAAAGTTGCATGTTGAATCTGGAGAAACCATCCTGCGGTGAAAGGCTGAGCGATAAACCTTAAGTGACCTTCAACAAAGTACTAAAACCCAGCTGTTACTTTGCAGTGTGTAGTGACTGTGTGGAACAAGCTAGCTTCCAGATGTGGCTTTGTATGAACCACAGAGGTCGGACCCTAAGAAAAGACAGCCCCAGGCTGCAAGCTATAAAAGAGAATGAATTCTCAAAAAAGAATAGCAGCTCTCCCCGCCAGCTAAAAACCAGGAATTCATGTTGCCAAATAAACTCTGAGGCTGCAGGGATAATATACGAGAACACAATTTATACCATGTTTTTACCCTTTACATAGGTCAACTTATATCACTTTAGAGTCATACTGTCTGTGACATTCTCACTATATAATTTACAACAATAAAGAGGGAAAAAAGCCACGGACACCTAGGCAGCCAGTGAGTCATGCATGTTTTCATGTAGCCGGTGAGTAACACAGCCACTGGCAAGGTAAAGCCATTTTCACATGTAATCATAGATGATAGAAACTTCTGTCCCAAAATCAAAACACAAGATAACTTTTAATTGTTATCATTGAAACCACTTAGCTTTCGGACTTACACAGTAGCCTAGCTCTACTTTCAAGGTGGGGGAGTATATCTTTCACTTACTATAACTGTGTGGCCAGAGGTGAAATGCAATAAAAGTGTAGAGCTTGCACATCTGCTTTGGTGACTGCTACGTTTCCACTATGAAGAAGCTGATAGTCAGTAATGTGGTTCTTGTTGCATTTGGCAATGTTTAAAATCAAATAACCATACACATTTTCCTTTCAGTACCAAGAAAGATGAGACTTGCAACTTTCTTCTCATTCATTCAGAGTTCTTTCATATATGTAGCCACCATTTACATGTAAATGACTCCTGTCACAAGTCAGGTGGAAACATTAAAGAGTTGGCCCAAAACAGCATTTTTAACTTACTTGTGATGCTATTGTTTGTTTAATTAGTTAGCTAGCTTGCTACAGCTGACCAAATCTGAAAGGGAAAGGTGGCAATAACACATGCATTTAATCTAAACGCAAGAGAAACTTTAACACAAGAACTCTTTATTTCTAATGTAATTGTAAAGATTCACTGTAGACTATAATGCAATGGGGAATGGGGAATAAATGGGGAATTTATAATGTGGCAATCATAATGCTTTTCTACACACTATACCTACATGTCCATTAAACAAATGTAATTTTATGTTGTCACTGTCACTACTGGACTCACTGAGGTTAATGTACCCATAGCCATTGATTTTCATTCCTTAAGTGTTTTCATAACACTCATGTAATAGTTCCATCACTTTCATTTCATTATATCCAGTTCCCGTCCTTGCAAAAACACATCCATTCAGTTGGGTAGACAGCTTTGCACTTTTCCAGTGTAAGCCTCTTGAAGAAAATTGCTGCGCACACCACCGCACACTAGAAATTGACCACAATCCTACAGTATAATTGTCATTCACAAATCTTCACATCCAGTCAATCCACTACTCCATCGGAATTTGACCACCGTTGCACTTACTGTAAGTAAAGTGTTAGTCCCAAGCCTTGAGTGTCTAGTCAGTCAGCCAGTCAGTCATCTATTTGGCCTGGCTTCTGGCCAGTTGGTGGGTCACTCAGCCAGCCATTTAGTCAATTGAATGGTTGCCAGTGGTTCCATTTACTGTACCTATTTAAGTTTGAACCCTGGGAAATAATGTCTTGCTCTTATTAATTAACATCAACATTATAGAAAGTGGAGGTAGAAGGGGGAAAGAAATTAAGGGTGTAGCGATTCTGGCTATACTTCAAATTTAGGATTTCACTACTCACCTGAAAACACAGTCATTAAAAGTGCAGAATGAACTTTGGCGTATTTGGAACCCTGTGTGTAAATTTATCAGACTTAATGGAAAAAAGCTGGATCCGTATTTAAAGTAAAGAAATAATTGTACTGCAATGATGGGCATAAGAGATAAATAGATAGGGTTTTCTTAGGATTCTTCATAATGCACTGTAGCTGCAACATTCTAAACGCTCAAGGTTTGGTTATTTCAATTTTGGTATGATGCTCATTTCAGATAATATTGAGGATGAAAGTGTTGTAACCTTATAGCTTTTTCTTGTAATGGAGAGCTGTTCAATCACTTTCTACTTGAATGAAAACATTTAAACAATGCTCAAAGAAGACCCTCTATATATATTATATCAATTTGTCCTTTGTTCCCAAAACAAGCCCACCCTCTATTGCTATTGTTAATAGTCTTGACAGGTCTGCACCTCCCCTGATTTAGCACTTGATAAAAGCACAGCTAGTACTCTGGAGGGACCTCTCCCAATGTTTCACAGCATATTTTGTCTTTTCACACATTAAAACAGAGAATAAATCCAGAGGTATCACACTGTGCTAGCAGGTACATTTTCAAGGTTTAGCATTGGCAGCTTCCAATCAGCAAAATAAATGGCAGGCTCCAGCAGAGGCTTTGGAGCAGTTTCACCAAACAACGTATTTGTTATAAACACCTGTCAATACTGAAAGTGATGCAGTTTGTTTCAAAGTCTGAGACAATTTCTCTCCAGTTTTATGAAGCGTTGTATTCTCAATACCTGCAGACGTTAATAGAGGGTATTCTTGTCCTTCAGAGAGAGTAGCAACCGTGACCAGCTTGATTTCTGGCCTGTGAAAATGTTGGTTAAAAAGATTGAAAGCATCCCTGAACATCTCAAAACCACTTGATATCTATAACTTTTGTAGTCATTGCTAAGCTATGAATGTAACTGTGCATTTCAAGGCATAACTAATCATAATGTGTCCTCATGCACGTCAATAAAAATACTTTCCACTGACCTTATTCAGCAAGAGCCTTAAAAAGAATCATTCAACAAGTTGAAAAAACATATGTAATAATTGTTCCTGCTCTTACTACGACTACAGTGTTTGTGCAAGTGAAGTGAGACTTTGTCTCTGACCAGCAAAAGAGGAAGAGAGGACCAACACCCTACAACGTATGGCTATATCAGTAAACAGTAAAGTTGTCCGTGTCATTTCTTCATCCGTACACGTCTGCATGGGAAAACGTTTTTATTCAGACAGTTCAGGTGTCACGTTGCGGCCACAGTTGTTTTTCTGGTTGGTTCTGATGGAGCCTGTAATGCCGATCCCCCCCTAGTATGGAGCAAAATTAAGTTATTTATATTTTCTTTATTGTTTTGCTAATTATACTTGGAAGCCTGCACACCTGCCACACCTTACTCACACATTTGAAACTTGTGTGAGCAGCGCTAACACACACAGGCATCTTTCTCATGCCTTTATTAGTTTGAAGCAGAGGCTGGTGCTTTAAGAAACAAAATATTTGCAACTTGTAAATGAACAGATTGATGAAAAATTGTCCATCAATCTGCAGATCACATGTGGTTCCAAGCACCCCTATGTAGTTCACACACTTATAATTTGTTGACAGATTTCCCTTTTGTTACACATGCCAGACAGTCGGTTCTGACAAAAATGATTGGTCCAGAATTAGAGACAGCTGTTTGCCAAACCACACGTAAGAAAATGGGAATGCAGCAGTACAGTATATCAAATGGACCTTTGTAAGGGTGGATAATCAAATATGATTATGTTCCTTTAAGTTTTTGTTTGAGTAAACATCCCTTGCTGTTTCAGAAAGACACATGAGACTACCTTTATGAACCTCTGTCAGAGACGTTCCCAATGATTTTGGCGAGTTTGTTTAAAACGCCAAACTAATCCAGACTTAAGAAACATGGAGGAACTATATTCATGACAGAATGGAGGTAAATAGTTGGGCTGACCTTCTGCAGTGATCCTGTTTGAATTCCAGGTCACATCTCTAAATCAATAAACTCTTTCAGCATCAAAAATGTAAAATGTTTAGAGAGCGTTATTTCTCTCCACCATCAGCATAATAAAAATGTCACACCTATCTACTGATGGCAGGATGTCAGTGGGATCTTGACCCCGACACTAACCTGTGACCCATTCACTGAAATTGCAAACAATACAAGGTGTTTTCCCAGCCCTCCTCTTGAATATGTATGATCATTTCACTTAAAATCATTTTTATAGGTGTAAAGAATTTCCTCTTACTGTCAGCCTTTCTGCCCCCATGTGGCCATTATGAGAGATACCAATGCCTCCATATGACACCAAGATTATTGAGTCAGACTCCATTCTCTCCATCCTCACATTAGACTGAGCGTATATACAGCACTCATACATCCGTGATACCTTTTCCTTGCTCACTTACTGTATACAGCAGTAATTACTATGTCTTCCATGTAGACTCATACTTGAAGGATGCTCACATACTGGAAACCTTTCATTTCATCAGTGGAAGATAAGATAAAGACTAAGTGCTCTTAGCTATCAGGCCTCTGATCATGGCTCTTGCTCTACTGAAATAAAATATCACACACCTCTGTGGTTGTGTGTAATATGTTGCAGAAGTCATAGGTTTTCTGTGGTTCTATATTATGTATTATTTTCTGCATGTGCTGGTGTCCATTTATAGAGAAAACCACAGAAAAACAAATCCCACTATACTACCTTTGCTTCTCATAACACAAGCAACAAATATTTGAGGGGTTCCATTTGTGATCTCCTTATTCCAACCAATTACAATGGAAGATACAATCTTAAGGAATGGACGAGGTTTAGCCAATGCTGAGGGTCACATTGATAAAAATTCTGTCCACATGCTGCCCTGCGTGGCCCTCTGCTCTAATACCCAAACCCACACTCTCAACACCTGGCTGAGAATCTGTGTGTTTGTAGGTTGAGTAACCTTGTGTGTCTTCCACACACAGAGCAGTGTGCCCATGTCTCGGTGTGTGTCTGAGCTACTTTCGGCACCACAGTTTTCCATCTCTTGATATGTGCAGCAAAAGTGTGATTTCTCTATATGGATGTGTCTGCCTTAAGTTGATGAATATATCAATATGTGTTTAGCACAGCTATGTTTGTTTGAATTTAAGTTGTGTTTGTGTGTCTCTGTGTGTGTGTCCCATTGTCTACTCGTGTGTGTCAGGTATGAACAATCTGTTGCCTTCCCTGCGGCACAACCTACCAATCACATCCCTCCATCATCTCTCTTCATTACATATTCATGAGTTTCTGTGTCTGCAGGGCTGTGATTGGCTCTTAATGAACAACTGACGGCATTATCAGTCAGCCAATGCTATGGCAATGAAATAAGTCAGTCGGTACAAAAGAAACACCAGTCAACCACTGGTTCAGAAACATAATTCAAGCGGAGCAGTGAGACAGTTTATCCCTCAGGGAGGTTGACATATTGGATATTGTCGACAGCATGGTACCTTTGATATGACTTTCATAATGTCTCAAACCTGCTTGTGATCAAGTGCACACGTCGTGAAATGCTCCGGATAATTACTACCAAGTGTGAAGAGAGCGTTTAGCACATGCAGAATATTATTAGCTTTTTGTAAATAAATCCTGAAGTCTTTTTCTTTTCAGCTTTGGTTTAAGAACCATCAGTCAAACTGTGAACAGAGGCACTGTAGGCCTCAGGGGGCTCAGATGAGCTCATAAATCTATGAACTAGCCCTTTATCATCTTTTATATTATTTTGCGGTTGCATTTCACCAGCTCTGGCTCTTATTGTCCTTTTTCAGCTGTAGCTCTTTCAATGAGGCTGTCAGCACTGGGGTTATTACATTAAATGTTGCAGTGTATGAACTTGGTAAAAATTAATACAGCTAGTTTGCATAGACACAATCTGGAGATGTGTGATTGCTGGGCTGTGGTTACAAAGCAACTCATCAAATGTACGAGGATGTCTGCAGCACTGATAACTGTTCTTACCCACTGATTACACTCACTAATTGTATATATTAAAACTGTGGTTAACTCAGTGTAGGCAGGGGTATAAACTGAACACTGGAGACATCCTAGTTATTTATATTTCTATTAATACAGTCAGCCCAGTAACAACCACCTCAGAGTCTTTTTCTTGAATTCATAATTACAAACCTCAATTTTTTATTATTACCTCTTTTTATTTTTAACTTATGTGTCACCTGAATGGCTTAATGATAAGTCAATTATGTCATCATCTGTTAAACTCTTCGGCCAGCAGCTTGTAAGCATAGCATAACTGTCAACAAGGGGAAACAGCTTACCTGGCTCTCGAAATAGTATTGAATTCTTAGGAGTTATCGTCTTCCAAGCAGATCAGTGGAAATAAAATCAACCCTGACATACCTCACACCATATGAATGTCAGTCAAGATGATCTTTAGAACCATCAACAGATTTTTCCTTTAATGACTTGGAAGGAATCAGGCCCCAAATCAGCCTAATAATCTTGAAGTGTGTGCCCCACTTCACAGGCTCAAGCTCAACCACTCTAAATCTTACGTTTCGTGAAATCTATAAAGATGGATGAATAGTTTGGGTTTTCTTTACCCACCACTTTCTCATTTTTAGTGTTAGGATGATGTATACATATCAATGAAAACACTATACTGTAGTTATGACCATGTATAACATTTTGTTAAAGCTGTTTGTTGAAACTGTCCTTTATTATCTGTTAAAAACCCCAACCCAAAAGCACCTCTCTAATATCTGCAAACAACTACAAAAAAGAAGCTAAATAGGGGATGGGTTTTAAAATTTCAACTCATATCCATATTTTTTTTTTTTGCTATATACCCTTTTAACCTTAAAAAATCCTATATTCACCTTTGCAACACTTCTCTTCACCATTTCATGGTAATCAATCCTAGGTCTAGATGACATCGACAGCACTGAATGTTTTCTGTGTGGGTACAAACTCTGGTTTGAGGCATCCAGCCAAATAACCATTGAGTTCAATCATATCACCTCCCACGTGAAAGCTTCTCTGTTTCTCACTACTGGAATTTTAAAATGTGAAATCCAGATGCTGTTGTGTTAACAAGCAAGTATGACTAAAATAATTGAGACATGGAGCTGGAGTCTGCCTTGAGTTACAGAGAAAGGATATAGCTTTTTATAAAGACATTTTAAATAGATTTTAGTTTGGGCTTAAAAGTCTAAGGATTAAAACTTACAGCAGACTCAATAAGATGATTGAGAAAAAAAATAGCATTTCATTTAACTGGTTCCCTAGCTAGTTAAATATAGTTTTGTTAAATAAGCAATAGTTTAGTTCATTAATATGGTTTACTTTAACGCAGCTGCCCTTCCATCTGTTGTTTGCAATAGAGCTGCTGCTTGTAGTCCTGAATACTAACATGAGCATATTTAACTTTGATGCATATTCACACTGGACAGGTTTTATGATGCATATTAACAGTGGCTTTATACTGTGAATGAATGTGCTCTGGCATAAACAAATTTGACTTTTACCTTTTTGTCTTTTGGCCCATATTCCCCAACTATGGAGGGGGGGATTATTTCAAACCTAATAATGAGACTTTGATGCCGATCAGAGATTCAGACATTCTCCATGTTGTGTAAATAACAAGAGAATGATGATGATTGTTCTGAATTCTTTATAATTGGGACATTTTTCAAAACAAGTTTAATCTGAAGGCAGTGATACAGTTATGTAAGATATTGTTTTTTACTCCTTTTTGTTCTGTTTGTTATTAGTGCAAATGTTTTCTTTATGGACACAAATGAGAACAAAACCACAGACAGTCAGAGCGACTAGAGACGCACATGCTTTCTATTTGTAATGCAGTGTTATGGAAAATGTAGTCACTCCACTTTTGACTCAGTTTCTTAAGAGCTATATTTTTAAATGCAGCTGTCTGTAGTCATTTTAAGTTGTTTGTGAAATGACCTGAAAATGCTGTGGTGAGCAGGGGATGTATAGATCTATGCTCTTAAACATCATGCATGAAATGCAGTGAAAACGACCATTATGTAACATATCACCACTGTATCTGATATAAAGTGTTTTCCCCCTCAATTTAAATAGCTGTGACTTCACTTCAGGAATAGGAATTTAAATCCTTGTGTAGGTGGGTTGCCATGAAGTTAGTTAAAGTGTTTTTGCATTTTGTGTCTGCTCAGAAGGAGCTTTGAACAGTTTTGTCACAGAAGTCTGAGAAAAATCATATGTAGAGGAAACTCACATTTGTCCATCATTCTAATGGCTTAATTAAGTAAATGTTGTAATTCTCTTCAGCAACTTGGGAAGACAGTACTACATCAATATAATTAAAATGTATCAAGATGTAAACTTATAAACCAAAATGTAATAATTTGTCATATAAATCCTTCTATAAAGCACATTTTTTAAATGTTAAATTGTTATTGGACTTGAACTTACCCCTGACATATCTACAAAAAAGACATCCCACATCACATTCCAACACTATCCAAACACTGGGTATATTTAGATGACTTTGTTTTGTTCAGATCAATCCCAAAGGAAATCTCATATGACAAGACAGCAAACAAAATCAATGTCAAGACGTAAATTCACTCCAGGCGATGCCAGCATAACACAGCTAACAGTCATTTAACTGAGCAATGTTCAACAACCCGTAGTTGGAACTGGCAGTAAAGTTGATCAGCACACAGTTCCTGGAAGAGACGATAAAATTAGGCAAACCGTGTGGGTCTTGGGGTGATGTTGTGAACCCACATGACTATTTAACCAAAACAGGAAATAAACAGAAAAATAAACACATGATCTAATTGCAGTCAAACTTGACAAATATCTGCTTCAGTTTTTATTTATATCAGGGATGGCATCGTCACCCTCGCTAGTCAACACCAGAATTACTAGTCAGCTAAGATAACTCATAGTATGACTATTATAGGCCTGAAATGCTGGTCATATGTTGTGTCCAAGCTGTAGTGCATCAAACTGCGACTATCCGGGGCTGTATCTCTGATTTATTGCTACTGTCATAATACTCTAATACTGTACTACCCTGATGTAAACAAGCATTCATGACATGACATGTAGCATCTCAGGGTGTGGCATGGTTTTGGTGTATTTGATCTAGAGAATGGAGATAAAATTGTATGTATGCTGTGTCTGGTTAAATAGGCATATAACCACTTGACTGGAGAAATATGTAACCAGCACAGGCCTGTGAACATTTACCTTCAAGGAGGACTGAGCGCTGGTGGAGCTTGCTTTGCTAACATTAGCCAAACTAGGTTTAACAACATTTCTGTTGTGAAACTGAGGACAATCTATTCTATTCTATTCCAATGGTGATATTTAAGAAATCCAATAACACATACAGTCCTTTAGTCAAATAAAAGTAAAAATGTTAGCATGTACTGTAGATAAATATGATACATGTTTAATGTACATTGTCAGTCTAATATATTTAATGGGTCTGTTAACATTTTTAATGTATCAACAATGTTGAAATCCAAAATAATAAATCAGCTATGTCAAACATACAGCACTTTAACTTATGGTGATATTGTGTAAATGTGTTTACAGTTAGTCCCACACAATGGTGTATTGCAGTGTATGCCATAAAGATAGTGCCTACAGAATATATTGGGACCAGAAATCGCCCTACGAAGCAAATGTGTTCATCTTTAGCTTTGCATTAGCGTCTACCATACAAGATAAATGAAGCACCAATGACATATTTTTCATTCAAATTGAGTAGTATTGGATGTGGGGGGAGGGGGTGGTGGGGGTCTCGTCATACCCACAGATACAATTCCTCCCACACGCAATTATCATGTTGGTAAGTAACACAATGATGAACGAAAGAAGCTAATGTCCATCCCCTGTGCAAAAGATTAATCTTTAGCGCGTTAATCGACTTGTTTTAATGTAAGTGTGGTAAGTGGAGTACCGCTAACATATGTGCATGCATAAAGCAACATTAAGGGGACATAAAATGCACATGATTTAATTTAACCACGTCAAATATAACGTTATTGATGTATGAGCGTGTGTGTAGCCACTGGATAATTGTAGCACATTAAGTCAGCAGCCGTTTGTCACCATTCAGTGGATCAGTTAGGTCGTTATGAGATCAAGATCTGTCAGCCACTTTATCAAACAGTCACGACACAGTACTCGGTCACACGGGACAATACTTATGTTCATGGTTTTGTGTTTGTTTCTTTTTTTAAAGGAAAACTAACGATAATCTGAAGGTATTTGTACTTTAGTCACCTTTGTCTCTCAGACTGTATCTACGTGACCATAAACACTGAACGCTTTAGTAACACTGAGTAATAACATCGCTAACTGTGTAATGAAATGATGCTAGAGAACAGAGCTTGTGCTGACAAGAATCCCTCCGTCACTTTGTCTCCGCTCGTTGTCGTCGATGTTGTCTGATTAAAGCAACCATTCATTTTCTAACGTACCATTATCTGAATGCTTTGATTACAGAGCTGCATCATTGTCATTTTGATTAAAGCTGCTATTTCTTCTTTACCAGCCTGTTGTTCAGAATATGTAGGAGCTCTCAGTAATGTGCCTACACATGATGTATTTCTCTGAGTGACAGAGACCGAGAAAAATTAAACCTCTCATGAACAAATGCTGCTAAATGATGCTATTGTTGAAATCATATCTACTCTGTCTTTCTCTCTCTGGCTTTAATGCGATCTGTTTTGTCATTTTCAAAATTTAATTTGCCTTTGTTACTTTATTTTTCCACTGTACTCTTCTCTCTCTCAGCATTGTGAGGGAGAAGAATCTACCATTAAAAAAAAAAAAAAAAAGCCTTTGCTAGGTCTCTTTTTTTGTCCACTTTATCCAATATGTTTCCTGATTTTCTTCTTTTCTGTGTTTTGTTCTTCCTCCGCAGTGAAGCGATCAGTAGATTTTAAATCAAGGGGTGTAAAATTGTTCCCTGGCAAAGACTCCAGCAACAAGTTTTCAATATGTGAGTTCACATCTTAATGTCACTTTGGCTAATGAACTAACATGTGATGGCTTAGTTTGCCTAGTTTGAAGATTTGTTTTCTTTTTCTCGCTGCTTTGTCTTCTGAAAAGGCTGTTCGCTTGAACACAGAACCATGTTGTCCTACATTCATAGACAACATGTGCTTTAATACTTACGTAGATCTAAAATTTAAGATTTTCATGTCAAATTTGTCATTTTTTGATACATAAATAAAAAAAATGCGACAGCCTTTATAGAAGCATGTTTTTGCATCCAGCTTGCCTGCTGTGATTTTGTTGTGTGATGTTTTGTTTATGTGTTTTTGTCATAGTGTCTTGGTTTATGCACGCATATTCATGACTTGCTTTGATGAATTGACTCATGGCTTGTTCTGATAGGCTCTATCATGCTTTGGGCTTGTTTAGGGGAACTGAATCAGCTGTTGTAATATTCTTTACTGCCCTCTCTGTCTATTCTCCTTTATATCCCCATCCCTCTCTTCTCTTTTCTGCTCTGAACACACACTTAACTACATGTTTTACACATTACACACACCAGTTTAGTCATCAGGGTAATTAATGGCCTTGGAGGTCAATGGTCAAAAAAATAAATAATAGTATCTAATGTTTCTCTTTAAGGATTCCCAGCTAGGGTTAGGTTTTTGAATGTGATTATCTATAACTTACATTTAGCATTAAGCTAAATCCGATTTGTGGCTCTTTTATTCCAATTATTATTCTGAATAGTGAATTTGAGGGTGTCAACATTAATAAGTACAAAAAAACTGGCCTATTAATTTACTGTTCTCCTTTTAGAACTTATACGATTTCCTCTCCAATAAGTGAAAATGAGTGTCTCCAGAATCCAATTTTTTAATTAGAATCCCTGAAGTAAAATTATTAAGTTTAGGAGTGCTAATGGTGCATAAGTCATTCGTTGCACTGTCACGCAAAAAGAGTCACATGAACTTTATTTTATCCCAAAGTCTTTGAAATAAGAAGTACGAAAAAGGATGAAAGTTCTCCCAGGAAAGAGCTGCACCTTTGTTACTGAAATTTCACATATTAAAGCTGCCAGTATCCATTTAAAGCTCACATATTATAGAGTTATTACACAACCAGCTCCCTCTTTATTTCTTTCTCATTTTTTTCTGTCTTTATTATACCTCTTCTAGCCTCTCATCACACATTATACTTATAATGAGAGGGATATTTATGCACTTTTATGTTTCCCTCCTACTTAACTCACAACACATAAATTGTGAACCCAGAGGTTCATAAATGCATAATCACTGAACATGCACACTAATATATTTGCATTATAGAACATATGCTAACACATACATATGCAGTAAAGCTAGGGCATATTCTATTGCATACAAAACGGTATACACATAGAAAAGTAGGTCTTGTTTGTTCACATTGTTATTTGTTTGCATGCATTTTCTTATTTATTTATTTGCTTGTGTGTATGTGTGTCTGCTTATGTGTGAATGTCTCATTTGAAATAAGCTAAGCACAGTACAGCGACATAGCTCATCACATTTCTATACGTTTTCCTGACAGGTTGTGGAGTCATGGTTGAGATTTAAATGTACAGATGTGATGTTGCACGTTAATTAGTTTGGCTCTGATGGGTTCTAATTTGCACTGCTCTGGCGGATTCACCTCTCCAGCGAAGCACAAGAACTTTACGTGTGCTAAATAAACATGATCCTGTGTGTGATTTTCCTATGTTTGCATGTCTTTGTATTTCTGTAAGTTTGAGACTTCTCTGTGGTTCGTGTATGCACATGAGAGTGTGTTCACACGATACTGATACTGTTACCAGTCCCTCTGTTATGGTGTTAATAGTCCAGATGGTCAAATTAGCCGCTCCAACAAAGCAACAAACTATCTCCTCAAACACACGCAAACACACACAAACACACACGCAGACCAACCACCTGCTGGGTTTGTTGATAGGGATTGAGCATGTACATGCATGTTAGTCTGATAGTCCGAACAGCCTGGGTGATTGTGAGAAATTAGAAACAGGCAGCGTTATTGCTCGCCTTGTTGGAGTTCTCCGGTGTCTGCATTGTTGTTAAAAGAAATCAAATTAAGCTGTTATCAGTATGTGATTGCCAACTAGTGCCAGAATAAAACACAACGATAATATCTCTTCAATAATACCCTCAACTTAATTTTTCTCTCTTATTTTTCATTATTTTAAAACAATTATATAGAAGTGCAATTACATTATATATATTTACTGTATATATTTTTTTCTATTTGCTACTTCATATGTGTGAGTTGTAAATTCGTAAAACAAAATGTTTAAATTAAATGTGTATGTCACATGAGCAAAAACTTTGGCATATAAGAAGCCACCAAGGAAGGAAGAGTTTAAACTTATTGGAAATATGAATAGCAAGAATTGTGAGTAAGAATATTCTACCCTTTATCTGTATGATATAAACAGAATTATGTTTTTTTTTTCTTGTTTAAACATACAGTAAGTGATCATCAGAATGCCGCTATGTGCCAGAAATAAGCAGAGTTTTTAATTCTACACCAAAGTTCCTGATTAGCCCCGTTTCTCATCTCATCCGAACATCAGTCCCTGCATTTGAAAATCAAAATACACCATGGGGCATTTTGTTTGCTGTATAGCTGCAGCAAATAAACACATCAAAATGTTTCTCCCTCCAGTAATAATTTACTCACATCACACATTAACGAGGGATAAACAACTGAGAAAACAAATAGAAATCTTTAGACTGGCCTCATTTTACAGTCATTGGTGTGAATGAAAGATGAGGGGGAGTTCAAGAATATTTGAATAATTTTGCCCTCTCTCAGTTCTAAAAAAAGGGGAGCAAGAAAACATAGCTCATGGGGTCTGATTTAGTTAAAAAGGGCATTAATGTACTCTGGCACATTATGATGATGTCACTACTTTTGTTTTGTTGTGTAGAGTTTACATTAACAGTTATCTTGCAAACAACCCATCCTCCTCAGAGTTTGAAAAACACAAAAACAAAAGAAATGTGATTCTACTTAAATATTTGGACAGAAAAATCTTCTAAATTGGAATCAGAGTTTTTAATATTAAACATCCTTTCACTGAACTCACGGCAATATTTATTTGGCTGTTCAAGGAACATCACAGAAGCAATTTTGCCTTATTCCTTGCCGTCCACACACACACGCAAACACAGAGACTAACACTTCAACACGCTGCCCATCGCTCCAAGTGAACCTGGCAGCTATGTGTCTTGGAAGTTTTTAAACTTTTAATTGCTCAAGAGAAAGGAAAAGGCTCCAAATTGCAGAGGTTCGTGCGAAATACAAATTCTACACTGAAGTGTGTGTAAAGGAAAGCCAATGAAAAATAGCTGTGGGGTTATTTATATGTAGAAAGAAGCAGGGGAGACCAAGTGACAAGAAAAGATTTTGAAAACAAACAAGCATGCAATAAAAGTGGGGAAAAGCTAAGTAAATCAAGCTTGCTGATATGTACATACTGTAAACATCTGTATGATAATTAGAAACGGAAAAAAACCCAAAGTCAAATGCGTTATTTCAGAAATTGCAGCATGTTTGTACATTGCCTTCTCTTGTCTCGGTTGTGTCACTGTGTTGCTCTAAGTATTACAGTCAAGATTAGCTCTTGTGTTTCTGAGAGAATTAAGATTGTATCTAGTGCACCACGTCGTTCCTGTCTGCTTTCCTGACGTCTAACCCCCTCCTTCTCTTTATATCCTCGTCTGTCTAACCTGTTTCCACCTTCCACTTGTCTCCTACTGCGTCGAGTGGATACGTGACGAGGCAGGCAGACTTCCAAAACTCAAAGTAGAGAGCTGGAAATTACCTTTAGAAGCCCTGTGCTTAATGCTCTCAATAGAATGACTGACTAGGACAGTTTAAATTCATGCCAGGGAGCAGTGAAGCTGCTCTCAGATGTTGATTTGGCAGCAATTTTTGTATAATGGCTGCACCAAATTTACAAGTATCCTCATTTATTGTAGCGATTGGTTATTCAGATCACAGGAAAAATGAATTTGGATGACTGGCTGTTTTCAAAAGGAGAGTTTGCCCTTTGGGGAAGATCCAGCTTTATTCTAACTGTCTGCCCATACCTCTTCATCTGTCTGTCTCTCTGTGTAGTAAATGAAGGTGGTGTGAGACAGGCATCCAACTCCTGCCCTGACCCAGGAGAGCCAGAGAATGGAAAACGCCTTGGCAACGATTTCAGGTACACTTTTATATTCACAAACATGAACACAGGGACCTTAAATTATATGTTTGTATTCAAGCATAGGTGCACAGACATATGCACCTGCACACACCAACCTTTTATTCTGACTTTCAGAATAAAAGGTGTGATTTTATTTCTTTGTGCACAGCATTAGTGGTGTGGTGCAGTTCAGCTGTGGAGAGGACTACGTTCTTCAGGGCAGCAAAACCATCAGCTGCCAGCGAGTGGCTGAAGTCTTCGCTGCATGGAGCGACCACAGACCGGTCTGTAAAGGTAAGAACGGGCAGACATGCAACTGAGCAAACAAAGGGGTGAACACACAGTCAAGGACACCGATACAGATGTTGACAGAGGAAGTAATAACAGATATGACAAGAAGAATTCAATCAAGAACGATACTCCCTGGCCACTGCTGTTATTGCTGTGGGCTGGGTTTAAAGCTCCCATGAGGAGTTTTATCATGTGAAATCAACACTGATGTCTGTTTATGACATCCTAAAGCATCCAAGACCATAATATAACAAATGTATCATATCTGTATATATATCTTTATGCTGTCACCCTTGCTGTGGGGTAAGTTGAACAGTAGCATGCTGTCAAGGAGAAACGGCTTTGTCCACAGAGGGCGCCAGCATCTGCACAATCTTTTTGTTCCACACAGGAGCTTTAATGTGGATAAAAAAACAATCCTACTACGAGTCACTGAGTATGAAATTATGAAACCAAGCACTTCATAATCTGGTTTGCGCAGTGTAGCACCCCGCCGATGTTCTTCAGTTTTATTCTTTCATGAGGAAAGAGGTTTGATAGTGATTTTTCAACACCTAAAATTACATCCTCCATCATCAAAACAATATATTCCATATAAACACAACTGTAACGAGCACCTAGTCTCAGCATTATTACTCTATTTCCCACACAAATAAAAAAGCAATTTCAAAAATGTATAAAGACTTGCTCATACATTCAGCTCAGTGAAAGCAACATACATATTTTATTGCTGTATTTACACGGGGACAGTTGTGCGCTCTTCATCATTTCTCTAAGTGCTCTGATAATTAACACGCATCAGACTTTCATTCTTTAGCTTCCCTCACTTGTTCCACTTTCACAGCTGGCACCGCTTGCAGTCTCAGACTTGCAACACACACATACATATGCACACACAGGCATGCACAGAGGGGGTGAGACTGAGAGAGAGGCCGGCTGTCGTGTTAAATGCCAAAGTCGTTTGTCATGTCTCCCTTCACTAGGCTTCAGACTGTGGCCTGAGACACATACTTTAACATAAAAACCAATATTCACCGGATGTTTTTGCCCGTGTGTGTATGTGTGTTTGTGAGATGAGAAAGAACAAGGGAGGTATTTTAACATCTAAGTAATAATTACTGGAGATATAGAATCAGAAGGAAGAATAATACAGAGAAAGCAAAAGAAGAGAAAGAGACGAAGTAGCAAGGGGAAAAGCTGAAAAATGTCACACCTACTCTCTCTGCTTAAATTATAGCCTCTGTAAAAGTTAAACTCACTCCATCCATCATGAAACATTAGCATATGAACACCACTTAAAAAGTATCTAAGAAATGTAATAGTTTTGGAAACAGATTTAAAGTTTCTTGAATGTAACTTATTGATGGAAATGCTAAACTTAACTGTTTTAATCCAACTGAAGGAACCTTTAGAAAACATGAATCCAATTAGACTTTGATAATGAGTTTGCTTTGATTTTTATTTATGCCTAATAGGTGATCATTCCTTTCCCATTTCTTTCTTTTTTTGTTTTTTTCTATCATCTACTTTTTCTTTGCTGAATTTCATTTTTCTTTTTCTTTCCTTCTTTTTTCTAACATTTCTTTGCTTCTTTGTCCTTTTTCTTCCTTTCTTTTTAACTCTTTATTTCTTTTTTTTCTGACCTTATTTCCTTGTTCCTTCTTTCCTCCATCTCTTCTTTTTTCTTCATTTCCTTCTCTTTTTATTTTTATTTTCCTTCTTCACTCATAAGTCGTGGGAACTGTTCTTATACTTATCCCATCATGGCTGTCAGCCCTCTAAGTTTTGGCAAGTATGTCAGTCATTGAAGTTATCGCCTACAATAGCCATTTAACCCCAAAATCGTATACAACAATAGCAAACGATAACAGTGTGGTACCAGCAGTTTAAAAACATTATGCCAATTTTTCCTTCCAATATTATGTATATATTTCTTCATATCAGAGGGATATAGGTATTGGTCTTCACTCGAGTACAAATCTCAAAATCAGTTATGGGGGGATGATATTATCCAGGGAGATCTGTAGAGGTAGTACATTTAGCTAGCAAGTAACACCCAGGAGTCCCATAGTTGAACGATATGTGACTGGGGACACCTGAGCAGGACGGGTGCCAGGCAGCCATGGGTTCCACACTCTTGCTTTGTGGGATAAGGACACAGTCTAGACACAAGCCTTGGCTGCTGCCCTGCCTCTCTTGTGGACTGGACACACAAGAGCACTGACCTTCATTAAGCTTTATCTCAGCATGACAGCACCAATCCTTGCAAGCATGTAGGAAATAACCTGAGCCTGTACTGTTTGGATTTGACTGCCACTCCAGGGCTCTGATTGGTCCCTGCCAATCATCCCTATTATCCAACTCAATTATCAGAGATATTCTAGTGCAGATACCCTTTGATTGGCTCTCTAAGATTGCTAATGGCTGTTAGGGATTCATCATCACTAAATAGCTGTAATGAGCAGTTTAATAAAACTACTAACATTAAGCCAATCAAGCCTTGCATTTACCTGCAAGTGATGATGGGCTAAGCTTCCCCAAAGGGAGACTGGCAATGGCAATAAAAGTCAGTGATGTTGTCCCTTGAGGCAGGGATCGGTTAAGAAGAATGACCTCCATCAGCAGGAAACAGAGCCATTGGTCCACAGTCAGCAGGGTTCTTTGAAGGGGAAATATGTGGGCAGGAAGAGATGCTCTCAACAATGACTATAGCTTCCTAGTAGCAGGTGTGTGCTTTTTTAAAGCTCTGTTGAATTTAAAACAGGGCGGCTGGTATTCCCAGCACGACCTACTGCACAGAGAGGAACTTTTTTTGACAAAGCCGTGACAAAGAGCGCCGTCCTGCTCCGTGGGTGTTGCTAAGTAACGAGTGATTCTCTGCTAGTTGATCTTTGTTATTTAAAGCATCTCGCAATGGAGGGCACTGTTACTCCAGCGTGGAGTCCTAATACAGCATGCATAAACTCAATTTATGCGACCATGCACTATAAGGCAAGCAGCAGGACAAAATTCATGACATTAATTCCTCGCACATCATGGCATGATCTCTGACAAATTTACCTGAAGCCTTTAATGCTATTAAAGTATCCACAGGTATTTCTATTTTAGACAGGCATCTTTGGAATAGAAGAAAATTACAGCACTGTTTACAATTCTGGCATTGTTATGCAGCATATCTCTGTCCTACTTTGGTGAAACAGAAAGACATCCATCTTCAAAAATCCCATAAATCCCAGGGTAAACACAGCGAGGTTGCTTGAAGGACAAGATTCATGGTACATACACTTGAATTTATTTGGAAACAATGCTGAGGCTTTATTTGAACTATATGCCAGGGTCACTCAAAAGGGAAGACAAAAGAAGTAAACACAGTACTATGCATCTGTAGGCATTTCAAATAAAACATTAAACACTTGAAATAGAGTGGTTTGGTGTTAGTGGCTTAGCTGTAAAGCATAGAGGAGAGAGACTACTTCTCTATTTTTAAACCTATTCACAAAAATCCATTCCCCCTTAGGGACAAAAATCCAATATTGAAATTCTGAAAATATGAATGCCTTAGAGGCAAGAGAGAGAGAGGCTAGTTCGGAGCTAATAGACTGTGAAAAGAATCAACTTTCCCTCGTGTGGAGATGCTCTGTAGCTCTTAATTAAACTTGTTTTATTTTTTGCCTTTTGTCACTGGCCCCCTCTTTGACCAGTCAGCATTTAGTATTTCATTTTTCCACCATATACATATGCAAAGGCTTTTTTTCCCCCTTTTTTGATCTGGCTTTATTACAGTGCCTGCAAGAGCACTGAGGAGTGTTCAATTTTGCAAATTCAGCTCCAATAAGACCATTTTTAATCTTTCAAATACATACAACAATTATGAAGCTTACTAAAGTATCAACAGGTGTCTGATACAATAAAGATATATTTTTCTACATTGCCAGGGAGAGAAAGCACAATAACACATTTCAAGTTATGTTGTCAGTTAACAGTTAACTATTTTTCTACTTACTAAAGGGAATACTCTGAGCAATATTCTCTGTGAAAACACAGTACCCATTTGGCTTAGCAGGGCATTGGAAAAAACAGAAGGTTGAGTACCTGTTTTGATAGAAAATATAATTAAGTTACCTGCAGTGTTTGAAGAGATGGACCGAGCTGGTGGAAATGCCATTGCAATTTCATTCCAAATTGTGTCGGCCAACAAAAAATATTGTGCTGCATCTGCATAAACACCACCTGATCTACACCAATCAATCCACCTTGGAACATGCATGTTGATTTTAAGCCACAAAATCATTGAACAGACACACGAGCTGCTGTGCTTCTGTTTGCACCTCTGCTGGTTGTACAGGCACAGGAGATAGATGCAATTTTGGAATGAGATCAGCAGGTAAGCTATCTGAGAGGACTGTTCAGAACCAATGTTTTTTTGTTACAACTTGTTAAAAACAATGTTCTCTAAATTGTAGTTTCCTTATTAAGCCTACTTTGTTTCATCCTGTTGGACAAAATAGTGACAGGAGAAAGCCTATGTCTCGAGTAACACAACTCAAATGTGACCTTTCCATCCACACCAGCCAATAGCTTAAGTGGAAACTCATGAATAACATAGAGAGACAAGCAATCTGTCAGAGAGCGTCAAGCCTGCTAACTTATTAAGGGGTCAGCTCTGTCATAACACTTAATACAGCTAAATGTGGCTTTTGGAACATTAGAGGAAAACAAAGTGAACGTATCCTGAAAATTTGCCCTTTATGTCAAAACAGTGAACCAAAAGAGAGAGACGGATGAAAATTACAAAAAGACTGGGAGAGGAAGGGGAAGAGTAAGGGTTGGAGCATTTATTGCTGTATTAGCTGCAATTAAACAATTCAAATCTAAATAAAAATAAACAACAAAAACAGCCAATAAATTGCAATGTCCTTCTGTCCACATCTACAATACTTTATGAGAGAGACCGACAGAGAGAGTGGGAGAGAGAGTCCATGTGGCACCTTGATTAATGGACAGATGGCAAGGCCACTGAGCCAACTCTCTGCTGTGTGTGTGTGTGTGTGTGTGTGTGTGTGTGTGTGTGTGTGTGTGTGTGTGTGTGTGTGTGTGTGTGTGTGTGTGTGTGTGTGTGTGTGTGTGTGTGTGTGTGTGTGTGTCTGTTTGTGAACTCAAGGGGGTTCAGTTGATCTAACTGACTATACTGACTCAAGGAAGGGTGCTACATGTCAACTGAATACAGACACATATCCACATATGTTGATTTCAAACATGGAATAAAAAAAGAAAGAAAGGAAAAAGAAAGAAAGAGGAAGCCCAAGTGAACAGCCAGTGTGCAAAAAACAACTAACCCCCGCCCACCAAAAGACCATCTCTGTGTGTGTGTGTGTGTGTGTGTGTGTGTGTGTGTGTGTGTGTGTGTGTGTGTGTGTGTGTGTGTGTGAGTGTGTGTGTGTGTGTGTGCGTGTGCGTGTGTGTGTGTGCGTGCGTGTACATGCGTGCGTGTGTATGTATGTGAGTGTGTGTACCCATTACAGCTCTAACCAGTGCGAGGGCCATTGGAACACTGTGTGCCAGCTTAATGATGTCATCAATCATTCTCCGTGTCCATTGGTCAATCTATCTGCTCCTGCAGGCAACCTGTTAAGACAGCATGTTCAGCCATCCTAACGAAGCTTGTGATCTCTTATCTGATTCAACACTCTGATCTGAGGTTATTTTGAATGTTTAAACGATAAGAAGTCATGCACACTCCCAACTTGGTTTAGTGTAGCTAAAGGTATATAAGGGCTTGTCAAGTTATGTTTGTTTTTTGTTATCAACATGCTCCTGGCCCTCATTGTCACGATAATGATACAAGGTTTGTATTTAACAACCTGTCTAGTTGGTTACCCATCATCCTTGTCAAAGTTCCCTTAATATGAAACATCCTTTTAAGGAGTATTTCCATTAATAACGTGTGTACTCTTATCACAAAGTTAGTTTGATGAAGTAATTACCAAAGAAAAAAAAAGCGAAGTGTTCAAAAACAACCTTACTCTTGGCTTGTCAGAGCACAGCATCAATTGAAACCTGAGTTTTTATGTTATGGCACTATTCATAGGGAAGAGTTACATGACATTACTCAAAGCAAAAAAAAAACTTTGAAATGCAGCAGGACCCAAGGTGTGTTTGCATCCAAGAAGACAAACACATTAGTATGGGATTTTTAAATAAAAGTAGGAGTGGCGTACTTTTGGAAATTCATCCATATGATTCAATTTCCTTTGTATTTTATTCACATGTCCCAAAAGTCTCTTCGCTCTCTCTCTTCAGGATGCGGGTCAGGTAGATAATCTGGAACAGGTAGGGGTTAAGCGTCCTTGGTATGCTCCAGCAAGTACTGCTGTATGGATGATTGAACCTGAGCCCTCCACAGAGAGGACGACTCACTAACCGCAAAAGGCCACCATGCTGAGAAAGCAGCAGTTATGGACCTTGAGTGTGAGGCCGAGATCAAAATGAAGGCAACAGTTATGAGACTCTGCTTTGCCAGGATGGGGTACCAAGTCAAAACATCACAAAGCCTCAGAGTGTTAAACTTTAGACTAAGAAAATATTACTTCCTGCAGCCTTGACTGAGCTCATGGGGTACGTCAGTTTTACTCCGAAGCCATAAAACAAAACTTTGGAGAAGTGCGAGCAAGGGCGTTCAAGCTCCAGAACAGACTTTGGCAGTGTGATCCTCATCTGAAACATCATTTAATTTTGGTCTGCATCCCAACGGTTTCTGTGAGTAAGTATGTTTGTGTTAAAGTGAGTGCGAGAAAGCACAAATCCTCAGGGAATCTAATTGATCTGAATATACAAACTCAAGTGCGGATGTGTTGCTGCACACACTCTCACTGCAATTCATGTCAAAGGCATTCACTTCATTTTGCTTGTGATTCCAACAATATGAATTTTGTAGCAGATAGACCTCATCAAAATTTTTAATTTGATCTAGAATTCATTATCGCTTCAATGATAGTGTGGCCCTTTTGGCTTTGAGCCCTCTATATCGTGTGCCAGTTTAAATAACGATGAGAGGGAGAGAAAGAGAGACAGATAGGAGACAGGCGCTTCAAGAAGGAGTGAGAAAACCATTCTTAAAATGCTCTTAAGTTAAGATGCAGCACATAGTACGGAGCCCCTGAAGTGACATGTGCAGAAATCTTTTTTGGAAAGTATCTGGTGTGCACGAGATACTTTCTCGTGAGCACCAGATACTTTCTCATGCACAAGTGAAACTTTCTCATGTGGAAAGAAAGTTTCACGTGTGCACGAGATACCAAGTTAGCACTGGAGATCAACCAGTTTCGATCTAAAAATGACAGTACAGCAGTTAGTTGAGCTTTATTTCAACCTCAGGCTGCCTTATGAAGATATCACGGCTTTGCTTGCACGATCTTCACCACTTGATTGTGTCAGAATGGCACCTAAAACGGATTTTGAAGTCTTACGGTCTGTTCAGGCGTAAGGGATACACATATGGAGTCAGAACAGTCTCATAAATCACAAATGCAAACAGAAGGATTCACAAATGTATTTCAAGTCAAATGTAAAAACAAATCCACAAATAAAAAACAAGATTCAAAAACGTACGTTCTGATTTTTGAGACTGCAGGGCAATGTCTGTAACCAATCAGATGTCTCACTCCTATGCAGCTAATCATAGTGTAGATTCCAGGGTATGTGGTTGTGAAGCGATCCCTTTAGCCATGCCCGAGACCAGAGCGCACCGAGACTAAGACTAGTCGATATCATCCCGCATTTAGGCAGTTATTTAATGAGGACTATGTTTAATCCTTTGTTACAATGGGTAGCCTATCTGCTGACTTCTCACCCGATTTACAAATGTTTTATCCTCACCCCGTTACTGTATTATTGATCAGTCTGACGGTCGTTTACCTGCATATGAAAAGTATGAAAAGGACACCCCGAGAAGGTTCCAAAAGCTTTTGGTAGGGGGCCCAACATAGAACAAATAATGAAAACTAAAACACATCCCACAAATACAACAAATGAGACACCAAAACAACACAACAGTCCCTAAACACTACATTAATTCAACATTAATGGAGTTTAAATCACCATACAGCACCTCTGGATCCAAAAAGGAAATGTTAGATCAGGAGCCTTCGAGCATAAAGTCAGTTCAGGCCCAAGCAAACAGAGACAACAGGTAATCACATCCCAGCTTTCAATATACCAGCATTAGGTGATTTACAAATACATAGGTTCAATTCAGAAACAAGAAATGAGGAGAAAAGGGCAACAGAGTACCCCGATGGACATGAGCACACACAGTAACACCATTTAATCATAGCATGCTGCTTTAACTTCTTCTTCTTAAAGGTTGAAAAGATAGAGGGAGTTGATGGAGAAGACATGAGTAGAGAAAGACAGGACAGAATGTACTAAAAGAGAAACGATGGATAGACAGAGAGGCAAAGACAGACACAGATATGGATGGAGTTTAATCTAAATTATGACATGTAAGCTCCTCTGGTAATTCTGGTGATAACTCTCTGTGCATTATCGCTATAGCAACATTGTGCCCATTCTGCTGTTGGCACGGCGTTGGGCTGGCCATTCATTCTGGCCACGCTGATTGAGCTGTCAGCGCCCACACATACACACACTGTAACAATGACGCACACTCTCTTTGACACATGTATATAAATCATGTCTCATGTGCGAGCCAAACACACATACACACGCACAGATCCACACTCACACACACATTTCATCTCTTAGTGTCTATCAGTTTATAAATTGCAGGGAGCTGAACACAAGAGAAGGTCAAGTGAAGATGCATTTAGAATTAGTGAAACAAGCATAAACTGGGTTCAGTCAGGGGGAACTCAGGCAGTGATCCGGGCAAGCTAGAGATGGGGAAACACACGGACGTAGAGAGAGTCAGACATAAGAGATATAAGGTTGTCTCTGAGGAGTCTTGTACTTGTTCTTACACTCACTTACAGCACCTCACAGACACACCCCATTACACAAACAAAGGGACGCACTGACAAACATACTGCTCTGTTTGTCTTTTAAAGCTTTTTGCAGCCTTTTGTGTCACAATAGTAGCAGGATTGTGTTAAAGTTTCACCACTACTCCTAATATGTAAGGTGCACTTGTGCCGCCATAGTGAACCACCTCTATGCGCCTGCAGTTACACATCTTTGTTTTCAAACTGTGATGATATTTGCATTCAAATATTTGTGCCTTTATTTTATTCCATTTGCCTGCACGTGTTCATATGTCTGTTAACAGTACGCGTTCCCGCAGCCTACTGCTGAACAAACTAATTAAAGAACAAACACCGCTTCAAACCAACCAGAAAATTACCTCCCAACTCTAACAGGACAACCCAAGGACAGACAAGCAGGTTCTCTATCACACCCAGTTGGAGCACACGGCCTAATGAAGGCTTGGTCGCTTTATCGAACAGCTAGCATGTGTCATTCTCAACACCCTGCTGAGTGTAGCTTCAGTCTGAGGTTGTGTGACTCTACTTAACAAATGCTGACATGCAGTAATACACTCAGATGGATTTGTATTGAGATTCACTCTCCAACTTTCGCCAACAAAATGTTGCTGTTTTCTCATCATCCTGTTTTATGTAATGTCAGTTGTTTTCTGTGTCAAGGCACTGTGAAGAAGAATTTAGTTTCCAGTTAGTTGCAAGCAGTTGACTATCGATAGATTTTGGGAGTAAATTGCTGGTGAGCGTGTCTATCAGCAAATGCTAGCTAATCCTGTGGTATTTCACAGCCAATAGCTTTCAATTAAGTGCCGCTTTCCAGGGAGTTGTACTAGTATCAATAACATCTTTCTGACCTTCTGTTCCTCTTTGGCACTTGAGTTCTCTCTTTTCCTCCCACTGTGTAAGTGTCGTATTAAATTGTTTTAACTACTCTGGACCCAGAAGTGGTTTACTTTGCTGCTCAGTGTTTTTCAGAAAAGCCTCCAAAAGTTTCAGCCACATTGTTAAATTATAAAAGTAATTGCCTCTTTGTCCTTTGTTGACTCAACAGCAAACATTGCTGTTGCTAATTCTTTACAATGTCTGCAGTTACTGATAATAATGATGGCATTATGTTTTGTTTTTATTTCCTGTTCACAGTGAAGACGTGTGGCAGTAATCTTCAAGGGCCTTCAGGAGCCTTTACATCTCCTAACTTCCCAATTCAATATGAGAGCAACGCACAGTGTGTATGGATAATTACAGCTTCAAATCCTAATAAGGTAAATCTCTTTCTCTTTGTGTGTCTGTCTCTGTGTTCAACAAAGTCTCACAATGAAGTTGTTGTTGATAATTAGCCGACACTGCTTGTAATGATTTTGGAAATAAGAAGCATGCAAATGTTTGTTTACTGAGCTAAATAAAAGTGTTTTATTCTGAAAATCAATCATAGGCAGCACAATCACAACTGTTAGTGCAACTGTTTTTAGTTTTATTTATAGAATTTTTCATTTTAACATCACAGTAATAAAAAAACGGGTTAATAACAAAGAAACAACGACAATACAGAAAAGAATAAGATAAAGACATAAAGAGAAAAGAACAACTGTCAGCCTACACACAACTATTTTAAGTAGGTCAGAGCAGAAATATGCTCATTGAGGGGGCAAGAAGGGGTCATGTTGGGTGCATTCATACTGTTAATTATATTGTTGAAATGCTCCAGTCAACCTACACACATAAAAAGCATGTATTACTACGCAGAAGCTTACTTGTAGCATGCATAGAGTTTATATTTGCATGTAGGCTGTGATCCGATTTCTCCCTGCAAGTGTGCCTAAGCTAGGCTCTGAGAAAATTAGGGGGTGACAACAATAACTCTAGCCTGAGGGAAACTCAACACAAGTGAACGGTGGGACCGAAGTGGAGCTTATAAAATATTAAATAAGCAAGAACAACATTGGCAGAAGCAAGGGCGTGCAGTGCATGTCATCTCTTAGTGTGTCTGACTGTAAAAAGTGTGTTGGGTAAACTTCATGGAGAGCTGCAGTGAGACTCTGTCCCTTCTCAAGTCTTGAACTGGCTCGCAGGCTTTGTTCCATTTGAGTTCAATTCAATACAACTTGAATTGATATAATCGAGTAGTTCTTACAGGCATTTACAAAGTAAGTTCAGCAGAGTTTTCACACAATTAAAAGGAGCTGATAATAAGTCATTTTGGAGTTGCAGCAAATGATATGCTAGTCTCAGCGTATCGGTGTCTAATTCTGTGTGATTGGTTAATCCTGCCACGGGGCAGGCGATAGCAGGCGATAGGCTGGAGGTTAGATAGATGGCTGTGATTGGTCGCTGCATGTCCCAGGAGAAATCTGATTGGTATTCAGGGGACACATCCTTATTCCACTGCAGGGTCACTGTGGTGACCGCTCTGTCGTCAATGGCAACACCTGCGTCAGCACAATGGGGACGCACGTACATATATGCACACGCTTACACACAAACTAAGACACACTTGCACGTATAGCATATGTGTTCTCAAATACACACACACACTGGCAGGAAAGCATGCAGGCACAACCTCTTTACTCCTGCCCCAAACCTTTGTCTCTCCTTCCCTCTTCAGACTCTCACACACAGCTCTCTCTGTCACTGCCCAAGGCCTCTGGTTTATGGCCTAGAGCAATACATCCTCAGCTGAAGGCTTACAATGTGTATGTGACTGTTGAAGGCTATGGTACTAACACCCTCCTGTGCACTGTGGGGTGTTTGCATCCTTGTGTTAGGAGTTATGTATGTATTATGTATGATAATGGATATTGCCTAACACATTGCCCCAAATGAAGACCAGGTCAACTGAGGTTACATCATGCCTTTTTTATCGCCCTTTATCCTAGAAGCCTGCACTGCCATCACCTTATTTGCTGTTATGCTCAATACTAATTCATGTCACACTGCATCACAAATATGGCTCACACCATATTGAATCACACTACATCACATTACAATATGTCATTCCCCAAACTGAATCACGGACACGTCATGTACTACATTGCATCACACAGCAAACAAGACTCATACAGCACAACATCAAACATGAGGTCTTCAAGGGTCTGGACATTTGTACGTCACTGACCTGAAAAGGATGGACAGCCATTTAGAGCAAAGATACACAAGGCGCCCTTAGAGTGCTGAGACACACAAGCATGATGTCCCAGTTAAACCCTCACCCAACCTGCTCTCCTCTCTCTCTGTTAGGATAACAAGAGTATAGTTTTTTACAGTGACATAAATAACATGCTAATACACACAAACTGAATCACACACACTTAAAGATTATAAAGAAACTCAGAGTGAGGGTTAAGTAAAAAAACAATTAAACGAGAACAGCTTGATCTTTGACATGATAAGAATCATCCTCAGAAGTGAGATGTCAATACTGTCAGTTCTCAAGGTGCTTAACATGTTGCACAGATTCCTTTGAGGCAATTAAAACAGAAATTAAAGTGACCCTGACCTGGACCAGAGGGTAAACATTTAGGGGTCAGGGTTGATGCTCTGGCATCAGGGGTCATCTCATCACCGAGACCTCTCCATTAAAACAGTTTGTAACATATACTGTATGTCCTGCTTGTTATGGAAACACGGAAATGTTTGAACCCTGGGCCAAATCATGTTTATCAGTTAGACATACACAGAATTGGTATAAGACAAAGAAGTAGATGATTATTGTTAAATATGACCATGTAAAAAGTCAGATCCTACTGTTGAGGTGGTAGACATATTTTCATAGACACCTGAAATTAAAAGAGCAATTTAAGCTGTAGTATTCCAGGATAGGTTTTCATTGAAGGCAATATCTTACATTTGAAGATTATAGAAGCTTTTTAGTAGTTGTAAATTATATCAAATAAATACATCAGCATAAATACAGTATGAGTTGTTTTTGATTGGTTGAATTGAATAATACTCAACTTTATCTACAGAATAGACTGCCTTAAAAAAGACGGACAACATGACAGCTGCCCTAAAGTGAAGCCAAAACATTTGGAACTCCCCCTACATACTGAATGCAATACATATTATAGCTGACATCTTCCATGTCAACAGACGAGACAAGGGTCAAACTTTAAGATCAAAATATGCATCTTAAAATTTCTCCTATAAGTTATTTGTGTTATTGTAGACAATTCTTATTGAGCTAAGTTGACTATTTGATGCCACAAAAGGCAATACAACACCATGATTGACAGCTCTATTGATTAATGGGGCTTCTGCACTGCTGTGTGCATTGGATTTGCAGGGAGGAGGAGGAAGACAAAAGTCACAGAAGTCATTGAACTTTTCATTACTGCAAGTGTCAGCTTTGAACCACTGCAAGAAGCTGTTTTGTTGTTGTTGAAGACCTTAGGGATCTTGGTTTGGTGTTTTAAAGTTATTAGTGTGTGTTAGGAAGGGATGGGACATCAATAGCAACCAACAAGAAGAAGATGAAGACATGTTGGTAATCTTTAAATCCAGTCAATCATTTATTGACATTCAGTCCTTTTCCCCTGTTTGTAGGTTCATGTTGGTTTAGAAATATATCCTTTCGTGGTTTTTGAGAAGTTGGCAACCAAAATTGTAGACCCAAAAATATGGCTTTCAGATTCAAACACAAGTCAATTAAAAACATGCTTATGTTGTTCAGGTGCCAGGTAAAAATCAGGTTACAGGAACAAAACAGAGCAAGAGCGCTGATGATCCGGCTGACTCCAATAAAAACCTGTCCTCAATTAGGAGGCTGATGAGGGAATGGGGGGCAGCTTAGCCGACAAGTTGAGTTGATCTCCTGAGGGGAGAAGCCAACAAAGTGTACAAACACACACCAGGAACCAAAAAACATCTGAGGCTGGGGAGGAGGGAAAGAGGGTCATGGTATTAAGAAATGCTCTCTACTGAGTTCCTCCCAGTAGCAGGACATCACGTGTTATAGCTTGTACATGTCTCACCCTATTTCATCCTGTGCTTCCTTTCTCTCATTCCCCTTGTCTCATCCTTCTTTTTCTTTCTTTTTTACACTGCCCTTCCCTCCTCCTCCTTCACTCCCAGAGGGTCTGTCCCCAGAATTACCCAGATTCTTCATTAAAGAGCTCAGCCTGAAACCATCAAATTACTATGGAGGGAAAGGAGAAGACAGAGAGGGATGATGTGGGCATTTGAGGGGAAGAAATCTGTTTTTCACTGTTTTACTCTGTCGCTATCTCTTTTGCACCTTTTCCCTCACATATTCTATATTTGTCTCCTTCTTTTTAGACTCTGAAGGTAAAGAGACAAGTTCCTATAGCTCACCCTCTCCTCTCTTTCTCTGTGGGCCCATTTCCCTCTTTCCCTCTCTTTCTGTCTGTCCGCCCACCCCTCTTCACCCTCTCTCTCAGGTTAAGTGTTAATGGGCTTCTATAGCTCTCTGATGTTATTGCTTCATTTAGTTTTGGCAGAATGAGCCTTTAGAGCCAATCCATTCCCTCCTGTTCTCATTTAACCTTGGGGAAGGCATGACTGTATGGCCATTAGTAGACTTCGTTCTCTTCTTCTCCTCTTGCCTCTTCCTTTTCGTACTCACATGAAATCACCATATTAAAACCCCTTCTTTGTACCATCTGTTTGTGATGCATGACAAGTGGCAACTTTGTGTCCACCATTCCTTGGGTCACTCATACAGTTTAACACAAAGCCATACCCAGTGGAAATGGAACTGGTCTTAGGATCATATTAAACTATCCCAGCTGTAGCTGGTCTCATCTCGTGGGTACAGGGGGCCATGATAACTCTGCTTTGAACACACAATAATAGTGTCTTTTGTTCTGTACTCAAAAAACACGCTCTAACCTCTCGGTCAGCATGTCCCAAAGGTCTTAAAACGTTGACACAGCATGTCAATCTCTTTAGCATTGTAATAAGAGTCTTAATAGCTTCCAGCCTAGTGCGACTTTTGACTGGTGAGCCTGCGTGTCACTTCTTCCAATTGAATCTAGAGGCTGTTACTTGATTTGAGGTGCATTCAAAGACACTTTATTTTAACAGACACACTTAAGAAACAGCCTAAAACAGCTTCATGCAATCTCCTCCATTCAAAATAGATTTTCTAAATCTGAGGCAGAACGGCATTCCTCCCAAACTTTTCCTCCCAGACTAAAATTCCCCATCATTTCCATTCCTGGCTAAGCCATGCTGATGCTGGATCATGCTCTGACATGTAAATCGACAGCATCAAGTATGATCTGGCTTTGCATCGCTCAGTACAAATTTGCATGCACAGTGTGAGGCATAACCAAGATGACTGCTGCAGCTCTGCTATTCTGCATAAGGCAACTATGACTGACATAGGAAAAGTGTTACAAGAGCATTTGATAAGAATGGAAAGTGACACTGTGGGCTAGATTGTCTATGTAACAATTTACACAAGTTGTTTAAATTAATTCCCTGTATACCCGCAGAAATCATACAAACACATTACATCTAAATGATACTGCACTGGAATCTTTCACTTACTGTTAGATGCCTTTGCATCTTTTTTATCTCAAAAGGGGTTGATGTTTAAGAAAAATAACACTTTGCAAAAACATTGATTGATATGCATTTTCAGTGCAGGAGTTGCATAGCAACAGTAAAAGCCATGGCCTTTCCCACAGGTTTCTTGTCGGGGTTGGTCTCCAAAAAGGAGATTCCTTTTGGCTTCAGCTCGATGAAACTGAAGTATAAGGAAAAACAATTAGTTAAAGTGAGCTCTGGTCATCAGTCTTCATCAGCTACGACCTGGGCTCTCTTCACCATGGCACAATTTTTACCATCTAGATGAAAGCATGTTCAAGGAGAGTGGATGGCGGTGGGTTTACTGTCACAGACCATCTATTATTCCCAGACTCTATCCGTGCCCCCCTTTACATCACTGACTGTGGCTCGCCAGGTGTTTCAGATATTGCTACCATGACTATATCTTCAAGGTATCCCTAGATCTTATTACTGTATGGGTAGAGAGAAGCCTCCCACACCTCATTGTCTGCACGACAACCAAGGGAAGTGCTTTATCAAGCAGAAATCCAATTCTGTCGCCTCATTGGCTAGAAGCCATAGATGGATGGAAAGGAGGAATGCAGCAGCCAATTAGAAAGAGAGAGACAGAGAGGGTGACAGCAAGAAGGAGGGGGATAGAGAAGGAGAAGCAAGAGAGATAGAGGGAGAGAGGAAGAAAGATGGATGTTTCTATGAACACCAACCTATTAAGAAGAGAGGAAAAATATGTAGAGTATTCAGTTTTATGTTTTACACACACACACAAAACACTGAGAGAGATGCAGACGCACACATTAACTCTAACAGGCACACTGTCAGTAATGATGTTTATCTCTAAGTTGAGTTCAGTCTGTTCACATGCACACAGACTCAAACACACATGTGCACGGTGAAGGGTAGTGATATTCAAGCTGTGTTTAATGTTGCGTGAACAGTGCTGATGTGGCATTAGGTGGCTCTTAAAGGACGTACACAAGGATAAAGAAGGACCAGATTGCATCATCAGAACACACAGGTCCTCCTCTCTCTTCAGACACTGCATGACCAAAATATTTCACAGCTCGTCCCGTAATGCAGCAGCACGGTCAGTTACCCAACACGTCTAAGAATGATCGCATATGTACCTGACGGACTGAAGTACTTTCCTGAAGCTGTCCTCCCACTTCTTGTTTTGATGTTTTACGAGTTAGGCGGTCAAAGTGAAGAGCAGGTAAGTCCACTTGGCGTTGAGATTGAGGGTGATTAATGGGTCACACAAACACGGAACTCTATCCAGGAGATGAGTCAATCCTTCAAAGTTGTGTTATCTTAGTTAGTTACATAACTGTTTGGTGCAGTGCAATGAAGTGCAGTAATTAAAATAAGTTTTGAAACTAGTTTTTGTACATTAGTGTGTATTGTAATCCTGTTCAGTCTGACGAATGTTTCAACTGAATTTTGTTGCCAGAAATTGTCCGGGATAAATAAAGTATTTCTGATTATAATTATGTTACAAACTATTATCTTTTTCCTAAACCTGAACAATAACTTTGAGGACCTAAATGACTGATTTCTAACATTATTGTTGCACCTCCAAAAGACTTTGAAATGTGTAATTTTTCCCTTCAAAGCTTCTGCTTGTCTATTGCGACTGTGCCCAAAAATCTGATACATATATGTACTCCTTTCCAATTCGATGCACATGTTACAGAATCAATATGGTAACAAATGCTGTGGTGGCACGTCTTAAAGACACATCACCTATGTTGCAGTACAAAGTAAAGCCGGTAGGTGGCAGTAGAAGCAAAAACACATGTTGCAGCATGTGTCTTAAATCAAAACAAATGTTAAAAAAAAATATTCTTCGGACTGAAGTAGGTAGGATTTCTACTTTTTTGAAACACCAATCAGGTGTTTTAGTTCATTCTTATTATTGTTGCTAACCTGACAGCTGATCCCTTACCAAGCAGTCAGTTTTCAAGTTAAAGAGAAACCATGGAATGCTGGAAGGTTTCCTTGAAATAAACAAACTGAATGTCCAACATGACAAGGTAGCCCACCAAATAATATTCTCCATGAAAATCAAATTTATTAACGCTGTGACGGCTGTATCGTCTTTGGGAAAAATATGCCAAATATTTCCTAGCATATGTTCTTTATTGCCAGACATGCTGCTGTAATGAGCGTCTGCTTTGGGCTTATATGAGTATTGTGCTAACTATTAAAATGGTGAACTTGTAATCACATAAATAGACACATTAATCTCCATAAAGCCATGCCTGTCTGTTTAAGTGAGTGCGTTTCTGTTTTGGTGTGTTTACCGTTTTGTGTTTGCTACAGTGTGCACACGAGCGCTTGTGTGTCTCTGTGCGTGTGTGCTTACCAGAGAGAGTTTAGCAGGTTTGTAGGTGATGCTTTAATCCAATCTGCCGCCTTACATGCAGATAAGACTGAGTCAGCACTGGGAGCAATGGGCATAGGATTGCTTCATCTTTGTTGCCCCCTCATTTAACTCCACATCAGGTGATTGTGGTGTTGTCAAGCTTGCTGGATTTTAATTTTATTACACTGTATCCATTTTCTTTGTAAGCTTCTGTAAGAGAAAAAAAAAAAACCTTGACCCCATGAGCAAAAGCAAATCAGGCAACCTTGCAGACAAGCAGTTAAATGGTTGGAGAGTGGAACTGCATGACTACTGGTTCAAGTGCTTAGTGTTCATTTGTCCCATCCTTATAAACAGATTCAGTGGTTAAGGTCATGTTGAGGATAAGCTGTTTATACTTCAATATGTGTACTAGAGATATCATGTCCCCAGGTCTTCAGGTTGCAGAAAGTCAAAGAAAATATGAAACAACTAAATTTATGAAGTCTTGAGTCAAACAGAATGTCTGAATAGAGACTACAAAAAGACATGCTCAGAAATAATACAAGAAGGATTTGAACATAAATATGCTTTACCGCGCCAGCAGACAGGAGACTGAGACCTGGATGTTTTTGAAGCCGTGCCGTAGAATATTGAATCTGGGAATCCAGAAATTCCTCCCAAGGACAGTGGAGGAAGGATAGGCAGAGTAGGTTTTCAGTCTTCTCCCTGAGGGTCAAGTCTAAATTCTGGCTTCAAATATTTTAACACTGTACCTCGCAAGCATCAAAGACATGCTCCTTATTACCCCCACACAAGCATACAAACACATTTTCTCATACGCTTCCCCCCAGTTCTCTTCCATCTCCATCTTCTTCCTCTTTTTATATCTACTCTTCCTTTTTCCATCCCTCTCTTCCTTATTTTCTCCCACTTCTCCCTCTTCTCTGTCCATGCTGCTTCCAAATGTGTTTCTCTCTGTTCTCAGATGAAACAGAAAGTATTGGTTTAATAATTCCTGATCAGAGATCCCGGCTTCCAGCACAGCAAAGGAGGTGTTTCTCTTACTCTCCCTCTTCCCAGCTTTTCTTCTAGCAATACTGAATGTAATCACAGCACAGCAATGTCTGATGGAATAATGAATTCTGATGAATCACCTTTTGGTCAAGCACAAGTCTGGGAGAGGAGAAAAGTGTCTTTGATATGGTCAGAGGTGAAAGCCTACATTGGAAACCTGCTGTGGAGTATCTGTTAAGACTGGGGTCAGTGATATAGAATAGTTAGAAGTTGGTCGTAGCCATGCCTTTCATTGAGGATCCTGTCACTATCAAATAAGTCCTAACAATTCTTTTTTGCAACATTATACTCAATTTTATCACTGCTTTTACCATGGCCTATTTGGCCTATGATCATCTGAGTTCTTAATGACTTTTTGGACCTCTTAAAGCAAAAAATAACCAGTTACGTTGGGAGAATAACGTTTTGATTTAAAAAAGAGCATAACATAGCAGTGGAAGTCTCTTACTATTATATTGTGAAGTTATAAAAATAAAAGTGTAACTTCAGAAGAGAAAAGAGAAAAAAAGTAATGTTTTTGTAACACTGGCTGTTTAAGATTTCATAGTGTAGCTTTATATCTTCTAAATTGACGTTTCACTGAGCTTCTTCCATATGTTACTATTGTTCTCTTCTTCCTTCTTCTTAACCGACCTTTTGTAAACCTTAATATTGAAATCAAAAGCTAAAGATTTGAGATGTTCACTCATTACAGGTCGAAACAAATTTGAATGCCTTACGCCTTTATACTCAAACATTGCATCCACAATGACAGAATCCTGATGTCTCCATGTGTGATATCACATTGCATTCTGGGCTTGTGGAAGCGCAAGAGGCACAACTCATACACACACAGCGAGAGCTCCACAAATACAGACATGCACTGATACACAGAGCTGTTTCGCTCTGCCAGCTCCGACGCTATACATCGCCTCTGTCTCCCCCGCGTTATGCCTCTGTCACTTTCTCTGATGGTGGACCAGCGGCGGAACGACTTCACTCCAGCAGTGGGTTAAACATTGCACACCATGCATATCAGAGGCACACTAAATAGCTTGCCTTAAACTGGCAATCATGACTGAGTGTGGCTAGAAACATCTTTGTATTGACTCCTCTGTGTCTGTGTTTTTTGTGTGTGTGTATGTGTGTGTGTGTGTGAATCTCAGGTGATCCAGATCAACTTTGAAGAGTTCGACCTTGAGATCGCCTATGACACTCTGACTATCGGAGATGGAGGAGAGGTGGGAGATCCCACGACTATTCTGCAAGTGTAAGTATCACACTGTCACTGACATACTGTCATTTTCTGCAAAAAAAGGTCCTTTTTAGCGGGAAGGCTTTTATGCAAATCAAGAATCTTTAAATGCAGTATGTCAAATGTAGAAAGACTGTTAATCCCTCTGAGACAGAACTTTGAATTGGGGCATTATTAATATTAAAAAACTTGACTTTACTACATTATTTCCATGTAAAACGGCTGTGTGAAAGCATTCACTTAACTGTTCAAACATGGGTGGTGGTTACTGTCACATCTTTGGAGAAGTGTAGTGTGCTTTTGAAAAGATAGACAAATCATTTTCAAACCTCTGCAAGCTTTTTTCATTTCTTGTAAAAATGTACTTCAACTTCCATCCTCGAAATTCAGGCATGTCAAGTTCAGTTGCCTTCTTAGGGCCACAATGTTCATATGCACAGCAGGTAGTACATCATGCGATACATTTATTAAAGATGCAAGTAACTGCTGCGTTGTCATCCAGCTGTCTTTATGAGCAGCAGAGCTATTGTCAATCAATAAAACATGCTGCACATACACTACAACATTACTTCTTGTCCTCTGTCCATTTTTATTCTGGTTCCTGATGTTGAAGCCACTGGCTGCTGCCTAACTCAGAGTCCTCCACCTTCTTTTTTTGCATTTAGTCCCATCGTAGAACAGAAGCCTTCATTATGCGTGCTCCACTTAATAAATGAACGGTGCTTGAATTTTGAGAACACACCACAGCGCCCAAAAGGATAACAGATGTAGAGCTCTTACAACGTGGATGGTTTCAATTCACTTTAGAGTCTGCCACTGTTAACTTTGATGCCTAAAAGAAGCTTGCAGTCTGGGGGGGAAAAAATATAAATTGATATTTTGA